>NW_028278226.1:0-300000 GCF_059751315.1 Micrasema longulum | reverse complement strand
ATTCTTTACATGGGATTCATTGAACCACTTATTAACAACGTCAATAAATTAAAACTATCTAATGTCATTCAATAATTGAACGTTGTTATGCAGAGAGCAGCCAGTCCACAATTAAGGTACAGTAAGGTCAATTCTATGTCTTGCTAAAAACAGTAAGACCGCTTATTTCCAAAAAAATGTTTTAATCACCCTTTGAAAATAGTGTCCATGGCAAAAACAGCATTTCTCAATTTGCAGAAAACACCCACAGCACTAGAGAAATCTTAACAAATTTTAAAAATGATTAAAACTGGTCAATTTCATAATTAAATTCTTGTTTGTATTTTATTTATTAATTTACACGCCCTGCGGGCTTTTACATATGTTAGAAATTACATTTAAGTGCAGCAGTGAAACATAAGCATGTAAATTAAGTTAAAATTAAAGATAACATAAGAAAAGATAAAAGATACAATAATAAGTAAAAATCAGGAAATGTACCAACATAGGTATAGAGGGTACATAGAAAAATATTTAATAAATTTACATATGAAAACATACACACATACATATACATACACATAAGTTTATACATTATTATAGAGATACATGAGAAAAAAAAATAGTAAATAAAGAACAATATTAAGGAATTTTATACAAATTAATTTATAACCCTTTGAATACTTAACCTATATTTATATTAAAAAAACTAATATATAATATGAAAAACTAATATATTCATTGTTTATCATTTATTAAAGTCAAAAACATTCCAACTGTTGTGTAGATTTGTTTATTCACTCTATTCACAAAGGTGCTATTATCTCAGTTTCACTTTTCTATGGCTGGCTGCTTTTTGCATATCTACGTTCAATAAGTACCTTAATTAAACTTAACGAACAAATAAATTAAAATCAATAAACACGAATCGAATGCCAAGCTGTCTTGTCTTGCAAATACTTTTCCATTTTTTGCTCTTTCAAAATCAGATTAATCTCTTAACAAAGGAGTGGTACCTCAGATGTTGGTACAGCCAACCGTCGAGCATAGACAACAAACAAGACAGGTTGGCAATACAGAGAATCGGCGACGTTCGCTCTTCCTTTTCTACCTCTGCAGCTCCTCACTCACTACCAACATCCAAGATCTACTTCTTCCAAAATTATTGCCAACCGAGTAGTAGAAAATATCCAAATAATCTTAACATCAGCCTTCAATTTTATCAGTTTCCAAAACATATCTCGTTAATTTTATTGTATTTTATTTTTGCTTTGATAAATAGTAACATATTGCAACAGAGATTAAGAACATTTAAGAGAAGGTAATATAGAAGTCTAGGCATCTACAGGGCTTATGACCTGTCAATGGCTGGTTTAAATGGCCACTTTATACACTGTGTAACATTGACCATTCTGCCCATATTTCAACATCTATATTCCTTTAATTCTTTCATCTGTTGATGTTTGTGAAGTTAAAGAGCTGAAACATTTATGCGGGTAAGATTCATCTAATTGAATTATTAAACCCCAAAGAGGTATAAAAAATATTAGAACCGGGTTAATAATATATGGAATGTGATGGAACAACTTTTTTTTAAAATAGGTTAAACTGTTGTTACGTTTGTTTGTACAAAATGTTTAAACACACACAAACTCTTAATTGCTGCTCGAACCGGCTCCGTCTTATTTTTAAAAGCCACTCTCTTGTACGAATTTAAAGTCAATCAATTACTTTAGTCATTATTTGTGAAAGTTATTTGAAAATTTTGTATATATTTTATTATTGAAAAGAGGTACTGAGAGGATCCCAAAGAGTGGGGACGACGTGTTGGCCTCTATTCATACATCCTCTTTCCCTTTCATAAATTTACTGTATTGTATTTTATGATAATTTTTTGTTTATTTTACAATACACATAAGAGGTAATACAGAGTATTAAAAATATAATTATTACATACCAATAAAATACATGTTGAAAGTAAGAAAAGTAAACAAAAAATCAAGGCATGGCCTGTTCGTGGGTATACAAAAAACGTTTGTAATTTTTTTGCTTCTACAATAAAAAGACATGTACAATATTTTGTACAATAGAAGAAAGAGAAAAGAAATGCATTCTGTAAAAGATTAGGTGGCACTTTATTAATTTTTTAATAATTAACAAAGTAGAAAAAAAAACATGAAAATATTCCTTATTATTAAAGGACAATAAAATATTTCGTAGGAAAAAAGAGTGACTATCTTTAGTTTGAATTCAGGATAGTGCGTGTTTTTTAAAAGAAGGTAAATTTTGAAAGTTTGGGATTAACGAAATGATATTTTTTTTTTAAATATTTTAAAAACCCTTTAAAATATGCATATCTCTGTGCTAGCCTCGCCTTTCATCAATCTCCATAGAGTTTGTATTTCTCGGGGATATTTTTTTCAACTTTCCTCTCTGCAGCTGGCAGAGAGTCTTCAGTGACTCTTTAATAGCTGCGGAGATTACCTCAATGTAGATGGAAGAATTGCATAAGTATTGGTGTTTAAACAAATGCACAATGGTAATTGTAACGCAGTGTGTAAAGTGGCCACATAAACTAGTTTATTATAGATCATAAGCCCTGTAAATGCCTAGACTTTCATATTTCTTTCTTCGAAATGTTCTCCATCTCTGTTGTTTTTTAAGCTCTGCAGTTAGTTTTTACATTTACGGAGAGCAAATTTAAGACCAATCGCTTTCTCACCATTTCCATTCTTGCTGTGGCCCCACGAAAAACATCATCCCATGAAAATCCATCAAAAACCACCATATACTATGGTGATAATGAAGTGTTTACATGTCGTTGTAATGAAAATCCTGACGAAGAAAGGGGTACGTCTCTAAACTGGTAGACAAATGTCGGTAAGGATGTGAGCAGGTAAATAGTCAGTAATATGCTAATATTTAACATTAGTTAAAATGTTAACCCACAAAGTAATCATACTTTAAATATAAATCTTATATATTTTTGCGTTAACAGTAATAGTTTTCTTGGAATGAATCGTTTGTGACTGAGTATCTAATTTAACTAACGATAAATATGGTATATTTATAACAATATTTATCTCTAAATTATATGATCGATTTGTAACGTGTTGTAATTGATTGGCATCAGTAAAAAGGTTATATTATAAACCAGCTAAAAAGTATGCGCATATCTTAGCAGATATGAGATGATATTGATTTTATGAACACCTTAAAATTGTGTAGGGTTGAACGCGACATTGAACTAAATTGGAAGGGTTGAGTGGGATTCGTTGGGTGAAATAAATGAGCTCTGTCAGCTGATTTGGTGTCAGCGTAAATGGTTTCCTTACATAACGTTTTATTTTATTAATAGAAATAACATCGTCCTTTATTTTCTCTAAATAAAAATAAAAAAGAAATGGAATCAAAAGCTGCTTAAATTCATTCAGCTTTATTTAACAATGAAATCAAAAAGATCATAGGATAATATAATTATGAAAATTAATTAATATACATTTTTAAACAGCTTTATAAAATTTTCATTCATACATTTAGTAGTTCGGAACATTTACATAAATTAATATAATTAAGCTAATAAAATAATTATATAAAAACAGAATATGATTTGAAATCCATACATATATGAGTTGGTTACAAGAATTTCCTTGATACTCGTAGTAATAAACCTACATGGAAATAGGAAGAAAAAAACCAACCCAAATGATTAATGTACTCGTTTATATAATAGATGGCTGTACCCGGTCCATTTTTGCGAAATTTCATGCTTTGTGAAGGGTTTTTTAAAAGTGTCATAATTATGAAAATAATAAGTTAAATCAATTAATACTTCTCAGATTTATTTGAGATAGTTAAATAATTCATTTTTGTATGATAGTTTTGCCAACATTGGCCTTTATGGAGAGCCACATCGCGCATTGCAATGTTCGCACATATACAGGGCCTCACTCGTTATTTTTGTCCTTTGTATCTCGGAGCCGTGTAAACACGTGTAAAATAATGATATTTTTGAAAGAAAATAAAGGTCGTTACGTTTTAAAGGTGGCAAATAATTTCTGGAAATTATTCAAAACTTTATAATTTAAAAAAGCTCTGAAAAAACACGCTTAGGAATTTCCAATCTGGATTTGAAATGGTAATTATATTAAATTTCAAATGGAATTAAGATTATTTGACGCGCAGAAATTACGGATGCGGAAATTATGAACTTTTCATTAGATTTAGACCGCTTTGTAGCATGAACTTGAACTGAATTTTAACTTATGTTTGCGACATCGCCGGCATATTTATTTATTTGTTAGTGGTTTAAGTTCAATTTAAGCAAAGTTAATTGAAAATTAACAAGAAAATAAAAACGAATCAAGCAGGCACATTAAGTATAGGACCAATATAACTATTACCAAGCTAATCATGTTCAAATGATTAATACGGTTTGTTGGTTTTTGGTGTAACAAAAAGACAAATGTAAATTCAAAATGATTCAGATTTTTATAACGACAGATCATTTTTAGTTTAGATGACTAGAAGCCATTGATATTTCAGTAATGAATATGGAATAACCATTTATTATTACTGAGCCCACAAAAAGGTACATCGAAAGACGTTTGTTGAAGAATTTAAGTGAAATGTTTCATTATGTTTTAATTTTTTTTTTTAATAAAGTTTATATTTGAAGCAGTAACTTTGCGGATATTCATTATAATAAAATAAATAAAACAACTTTGTTTTTAACCACTAATTTTTTCAACCACTAAATTAGTGGTTAAAAACAAAGTTGTTTTTACTTATTTTATTAATTTATATTAATTTTTGTTTGGAAAACAAGATTCATTAAAGAAGGTTTTTGATTTCATTTGATGAATAGACTCCTCTTTATATCCAACATCTCATATTTTCTCTTATGACCCATATTGACATATACTAATTTAATATAATCTTTGCTTAAATCAAACACTGCTTTGAGTTTACTAATTGTATTTATTTAAAAACAAAAAAAAACTGGTCAATTATATTGTTTTCTTAGGGCATTTCCAAAGAAATGTTTTATTCATTCATTTAAAGATTCAAATCTGTGTTTGATTTCAATGTTAAGGTTATAATATAGAGTTTTACGAATACATACAAAATCAATTATTAATTGATTAGATAATTAAGATAAACAAGAAAAAGACCGTATTGCAGAGACGCACCAAATAATCTCGGTTTTTTAAAAAGCGATTACTGAATTCTTCAGATGCTGTGATGTATGTGATAGGCTAGTTGTCAGAAAATGATTATGTCAAATAATTTAAATAAGATACGTATAACATTGTTTAGGTAAATGATTTCAGTGGATTATACTTTTACAAACTGTTGTTTGATTCTCAATGTTTAAATGTTACAGGACTTACGAAATCAGTGACATCATTAATCCAATTATAACGTTTAAACTCTAAAATTTCCTTAAAGTCTTATTATGCTCTTTAACATGATTTAAACTTAAAAACATTCTTGGAAAGTTCACGAATAACAGCTGTGCAAAACTCGTTCTATGATTTGAAGTGCACATCCGTTAGTGAAAAACAACTCAAACGTACTAAGGCCAACTTTACTACTGTTCTTTGGAGCCAAGTTTACTTCCTGGAGGTCCTTACAACTGGCGTTTATATCACTTATGTTTAGCTTTAACATTTATTTTCCTTTAACAGGCTTCAGGAAAACTGTCAGCTCAAATTTGCTAGCGACTTCATGATAACACCAATCTCTTAATTTTAAGAGCTGCAGAAAACATTGTATTATTATAGTAACCAGTTGATTTTTGAGTTTACAATGTTGCTTTAAAAAAAAAATGTTTTCATCAAATCATGCAATTTGATTTTTTTGTACTCCCAGGAGTTTCAACAAACTCATTTTGGGACGGAATAATATTTACATAAAGATATGGTAATAATGATGACGGTGACGATAAAGGAAGATAAATATGCCGGTGACAACATACGGACTAGAAACCATGTCTATAACACAAAAAAGTAGCCATAAATTAAAATGCACGCAACGATCGAAAGACAGATGCTCGGTGTATGTCTAAGAGACAAAATAAGAAATAAGGCTCCGAACCGGAGTCGTGGATATCATGGATCGTGCAGCGAAATTGAAATGGCAGTGGGCAGGACACTTGGCGAGGCAAAGTGATGGCAGGTGGACGCCCAGAATAATAAAGTGGAGACCGTGGGCAAACAAAAGAAGTGTTGGAAGGCCACAGAAAAAATGGATCGACCACATTGCTTCTATTACCGGTAAAACGTGGATGATGAAAACGGGTGATAGGAAGGAATGTAGACGTTTGGAAGAGGCCTTTATCCAGCAGTGGAGAGAATAAGGCTGCAGAAGAAAGAATGGTCATAATAATAATATAGTAACAAGTAATAATATGTACATAAAACTGAAATAAGATGGCAAGTTATAATACAAAGGAATTAAAGCAAATCATAATAAAAATTAATATTAAACATTTACATACAGTAAGAAAGAAATATCCGAGGAAAAAGAAAAACTTAAAACTAAATTTTACCTTCCGCGTACCACCTCAAGTAGTATTTTTTAAAATGAATAAAGTCTTTTTTTGGAGTTCTATAGGGCTCCGGTAGCCTGTTGTACTCACTACAAGCAAGGTACAGTAGAGACCTTAGACTATACCTTGTCGTGCGTGATCCAGTTACGTGAATATTTTGACTCTCTCGCTTATTATACTTGTGGACGTCACGATTGAAGGTATAGCCAATATTAGTGAGAGAGTTTTTATTTATGATTTGAAGCACCGTTTTTGCAATCTCATAATACAGTAAGACCAAAAATGGGAGAGTGTCAGTAAGTTTGTAAATATCTTTGACATGCGTTTCCATTGGTACACCGTATATGTTTCTAATAGCTATATTTTGCATTAATTGTATTTCTGATACACACTTTTTTTATTATTTAATGCAAAATATCAATTCATCAAAGTAAATTGGATCATTTAATAATAACGGGACACGTCCGTGCGTTAAATTGATTCTACCAATTAAAAAAAATATTGTCGTAATGATTTTGCAATGCAATGTTATCTATGATAAATTTTACTGTTATTTATTGGAAAAAAAACATTTGTTATCGCAAAAACACAACAAATGAAAAATAATGATAATTTCACATTTATTACACAATAAATATAATTTATAATTTATAAATATAATTTGGTGGCCTCCGTGGTGTAGTGGTCAAGACGCTTGACTCACACACGGAAGGTTTCGGGTTCGATTCCCGGGAAGAACAAAAAAAAATAAATGTAATTTTTCTCAAGCCTGGGAGTCTTGTAATGTAGTTCACCCTGTAATTGGAACTTCTGGCCTGTTGTGGTGCTAAAGAAAAATATAAAATAACAAAAAACGAAACGAATCTATTTTCATTAAATTAAAAACAAACATGTATGAGAAAAAAAAGCAAAAAAAATGTGTTGTTACGTCCAAATATTTGTAAATAAAATGAAGTCATCATCATCATTACCTTTCCACACCTAATGGTGCAAAAGGCACTGCATTGGTATACCAATCACAGTGTATCTTGATCATTTTTGTTACGTGATTAGTCTTACGCTTCAGGTACCAGTCCAGGGACTATGATATATTCGAGTGTAAAAACACCTTTTTGAGGAAAAATATCATGTCAACTTTGTTGGGAATCGAACCTAAGACCTCTTGCATGGTAGGCAAACGCGCTGACCACTTCACCACACGGCCGATAAAATGTACGTTTTAAAAAGATGATAAGTTTATTAATATTAATTTGTTTTCTAAAAAAAGTTTTCTGCAAGTTGCATTTATTATGCCTACGTATCCACAATAATCATATTTTTTCCCTTATCGTGCATAGGACACTGTATTGACAAACCAATCGCAGGGTAGCTAGATTATTTTTGTTATATAGAAGGTAAGTTTACCAGTCGAACGCTTCAGGTGCCAGTTAAGAGACAGTGAAAACTGCAGTGCTAAACCACCATTAAAACGAATACTTCGCGTCGACCCTGCAAGAAATAAAACACGGAATCACACATCTATCAGAATTTTTACCTAAGAGTAGCCATCGAGTCAAAAATGCTTGACTAAGGTTTTAGTTCTATTTTACACCCAGAACTGTATTCTTCATTCACCTGGGCTTTTAATTTGAGTTTGTATAACTTCATGTATTTTAAAAGCAATTTGATAGTTTTTTTTTTATTCATTTTCATCTAATATACAAAACTGCAATCTTTTCTGATAGGGATGAAAAACTGTATGTGACTACTACGGGGCTGAAGGCTTGAAATAATATCTAGATATTGAGGGTTTTACCGGACCTACAAAAACCGCCCTGAGCTGCCAAGCAGGGCACCTAAATGTGGCAATATGCCAAGGAGAGCCAAGTGATTCTGGCAGCTCAACTATGAAAAGAAAACTCATATTATAAGGGTGATTTAGAGACCCCTGTTGAGTTATTTAAAGAGCTCTATTCTAAAATTAAAGTACTTAAAATTATTGAAAGTTCCTATAGATTTTTAAAAAATTATTTAGTTGAACATTATATTACAATAATTAACGCACATTTATTACAGTTTAGAAACATATTAATATAAGTATTATATTGAGTTTTATTTAAAAAATATTTATTGCTGTTCCTCTTCAAAAAAAAGACAAGCTCATGCATTTAGAGTAGGATTTACACTACGTCACATTATTCATAACCTCATTCCATTAAATAAAATAACTAGAAAAATTTCCCTTAAAGACTAATAATGTTCTAGTATACAGCCATATGTATAGAAAGAGTGTTGTAATCTCAGAGTAATAATGCGCCAAGCTATAGAGGAACCCAAACGTAGGAAAACCACTCTATGACTATTGGGTATAAAGTTAGCTACAGTTCACAGCAAAACAATGGGCCGTACTCAGGTCGAGAATTGCCAAATAGATATGATTTTCATTGTAAATACTTTTAAATATGTACCTGCATATTTATTATTGCAGGGTTTTTCAAATTTATTTTTCTGTAATTCGCCTTTATTTATTTAATACAACTGAAAATACATGTGTGTGTATATTATTTAAATTTATTTATTCATCTTATTCACAATATACTTACGTAACATTTATTGAGTGATAAATCCCAACACCATTTAATTATCGTTTATCTTTATATTACCTTAAAAATATTGAAAAATCAGATTTTACATTAGACATATGAAATAATTACGTACTTAGGTAGCATTACCAGAACAGAAATATTGGCAAAAAATATGTAGGTACTTCTTTAAAAACCACATTATAAGGTACAAGTGGCTAGGTTATAAGGCGGGAGAAGGGGTATAAAAAGATTTTTTTTACTGATTTCAGTAACAAGAAGCTTTTGACTATTTCCAATAGTTTTGTTGACGGATATTTATTTATTCACAGCTATTTGTCGACTTACGACTTTTTTTTTCTTTTCTACATGAATACCTCACTGGGCATAACCCGTATTGAGGTATTCATTCGCATTATTTTTAGATTTTGTTCTAGTTACACCAGTTGGTATTTATAATAATATATGCGCATACATACACACACATAAACGTATGCATAGATGTACACATACATATATAAATAAATAGTAAAATAAAAAATAATAATAGCAAAAAAAACACTATGGTAGTAAGCAATATAATACACATAGGTACTGTGCAGATATTGAGCCGAGAAGCATGCTACCGTTGCGGGCTATTTGGCTCCTCTATACCGGCCAGCTGCCGGTCCTCCAACATCCGCACAAACATCTATATACATATAAAACAATGTTTTATATCATAATCAAAACACTATGGATACAAACATAAATTATAAATAGTATCGATTTCAAATAGACTACTGTTTTGGTGGGGTGACCATCTTATTATTACCAAGTCTTTCCTTTATTATCTCGGTATTACCCAGAATAGGTTAATCCTGGATAATACGAAAATATTGTATATTGTATTGTGTATATTCAAATCTAAAGAAATCGTTTTATTAATGATAGAATAATTTATTAGGTCATTTAGCCATTTTCAACTGTCCCTATTGTTTATTTAAATTTTTTTCCATTGAATTGTGTTTTTGTATAAATTTATTTTATGCTTTATTTTTTATTTTTTAAAGGAATAACCCGCTAAGCCTCTATTTTGAGGCTTGTCAGCAAGTAGGAAAGAGGGAATATGGAAGGTGGTAACGAAAAATACACCATAACACCCAGACCAGTTGAGAAAAAATCGTATTTGGATTTTTTTTTGCAACTGGCGGGAATCGAACCCGCGACACCAGTTTCATAGTTGGCCTTCTAACCAACTGCGCCACGGCGCCTGTCACTATCACTATGTAGTTTTAAGTTTATAATTACCATTTACATGTATTTTTTTATAATGGCTAAGCCCGCTAGGGCGTTTAAATCAAATTAAATTAAATAAATAATATTGATGAAGATATTCATTAGCGGAAAAGGAAAATATTCCAATAATGCGATCAAATCCACCGATCGTGAACTAAGTGTGTCTGTAATATTTGAGTTGGGAAAAAAGATCTAATAAATAAACGAGTTGTAATATAAGAATTTATTAAGTGCCTTTGCGGATGAAGAATACAGTTTTTTGTGTGAAATTGAACTAATACTCTGGACGAGTGTTTTGCGACTCGATGGCTGTTCTCAGGTAAAAATCATGCACAAGGAAATCAAGCGAAGATAAGTCCGCCTCGTTTTGTAATGATTGAAAATTCAATTCCTTGAAATTCATGGTTGGACGTAAAATATTGTTTTTGAATGATTCCCGAAACGCATTATTGCATTGTTCCTGGATTTACAACCAAATCGTAAGATCACTTTGCGTTCATTTAATAGGACACTGCATTTGTCGTTTAAAAATGCAGTGCTCTACGCACCACCGCGTACGGACGAGGGAGTGATAATGATTGTGATTTCGAAAGAAATATTAATTTTAATTTATTAGGAGGTATGCGTTTACCACTTTACCAATTCATAATAGTTTAATTTAATTTATGGAATTAGTTAATTTAAGTTTTATAAATTATCATTTAATAATTACACACATACTTCAGTAACTTAAGCACTAAAACCAGTAGAACATAAAATTTAATCTGATCAAATTTATGACACATCGAATGGTTATTGATTTTGTAAAAGTATAACTCGATTATAATATTCTTGAATGATTTCACATAAGCGACTGTATTGTGTAAAATTTTTGAAGAAAGGTGGAAAATTCTGAACGTAATGGAAAATGGAAAATGGACCGTATTGATTCACATGTCAAATTCGGCATTTCCGGAAGAAGAAAACCTAACTCTATCCTTTCTGGGTCTTTACTATAAACAGATTTAAGCAAACGAAGTTGCTTGCGATCGTTCGTATTTACACTGCTCTATCACAAGATGTTAATGTTTTTCGTAGATATTCTTGCCAAGTCCATAGTTCAAATTTTCTATGAAATGTCTTTTATGTTAAATATTATAATTTCTGAATAACAAACGCTCTAGTTTTTATTTAAAGACTAGAGGCCTTCGAGATGTAGTGCTACAGAAAAATATAAGAGAATTTGCTGGAGAGACCACATCACTAATGAAGAGGTTCTCAACAGAATCAAAGAAGGTAGGCGCCTAATCAAAACCATCTCAGAGAGGCAAGCTCGATGGATTGGCCACATTATGCGCCATAAGGGTCTCCTGCACGACATCATAGAGGGAATGGCTGAGGAGACAAATCATAGAGGGCGCCCCCGACGGGAGTATTTGGAGCAAGTGTACAAAGAGGGCTGCAGAAAATAGAGACCGATGGAGGACGAGATGCAGGACTTTGCTGCAAACCAATCCCCAGGATTGAGACTGCGAACAATAAGCTTTTATTAGCGTTTTTAAGGCGGTTAATTGTTAGATACGTTTTTCACATAAATACTAATATTTAGGGGAAAGAACTTTTGATAAGAATCTTTAATTTAGGGACTGATATTACAATAAAACTTAGAAGTATAACATTAGTTTATATTATAACCGAATTTTTAATGACTACCGCTTTCGAGACGCACCTATTTCTTTGTCAGGACTCTGAGAAAAATAATATTAATCTATTTATATTGCATACTTTGCATACCGTGTTTATTATAGGACATATACTATGTTTATTACTCTGATGATGGTGAGTGTAACAATGTGACGTATTGTATTTTGTAATATTTACTTGTTAATATGTTTACGTTTTGAAACCGGTAGACATAAGTCGGTAATTGGTCATATAAAAATATTAAGTAACATTAAAACAAAAATGTGGATACTACGAATATTGATAAAAATATGTGAAATTAATTTAGAAAAATTAATTATATTTTCAAAATTGTTTAAAAATACGGCTTCCCGAAAATGCGACATGATTGATCGTCACACTCGTGACGTCCAGATTTAGTTTCGTCTACAATGTTTGGCATTTTGCTCACTATTTTTGCGAGTCGTTATTGTCGCGTGGTTTTTA
The DNA here is from genome assembly GCF_059751315.1 of Micrasema longulum. Lineage (NCBI taxonomy): Eukaryota > Metazoa > Arthropoda > Insecta > Trichoptera > Brachycentridae > Micrasema > Micrasema longulum. The sequence continues at coordinate 287,481 of NW_028278226.1, read as the reverse complement.
CGAAGGATTTTCACTTTGCGAATTATATTATATTCGATGTGCACCTGGGTATTTATAACCTTTTTCGCCAGACACAGTGCACAAAAAATAGTTAAAATCACTAATAAGTGAAAATAAACGCGGATGAAATAATATACTTCATACAAGGAACGTACTGGAATGACAAAACGTCAAGCTCTAATGCGAATCATGACGTATAAGGGGCGTGGTCAATGCAACGAAGCGTTTTTGCTGGTTTTCAAAATAAATTATAATTTTTTTATGCTACCAATAATTAGAAAAAAAAATGTTTTTCCTCGAAAGTATTTCATAGACATAACAGACATGAAAAACATTTTTAAAAAAAATAGAAGTCAAGGAATCTACAAGGCTGATGACCTGTCATTGGCTGGTTTAAGTGGCCACTTTACACACTGTGTAACATTCACTGTTCTTCCTATATTTCAACATCTGTATTTCTTCGACTCCTCCATCTGTTGACGTATGTGAAGTTAAAGAGCTGAAACCCATAGTTGCGGGTGAGACACATCTGATCTTCTTAGATCAGGGTACGTTTTCTGATGGGAAGTTAGAATTTATCTTCAATTTTATCTCCAAAGTAAAATTAAGTTTCCTGCATGAAAAATAGAATATGTTTACATTTTTTTTTCTAATTATGTTCAATTGCCAATTACCGACGAAGATATTTTAAATTTTCATACAAATATACACACTTTCGTACATAAATATCAATATTAGTTTATACCGTTTCAGTATATACCGATGAAAATAGCCGTTCATAATCGCGGCCTAGGTGAATTCATCAACAATGTTTTGAGTTTGTCTAAATTTTTGTAGACAAGGACTAAATTCAACCCTATTTATATTAACCCAATATTCCCTTTTATAAAATGTTCTTCATGTATCTTGTAATATGTTAATATTAACAGCTCCTTAGGGGGTTGAATCCAGTCCTTTTCTACAAAAATTTGGACAAACTCAAAACATTTTTGTATTTCATAGACCCTTATTTATTCATTGTTATAAATAAAACTTGTATTTTTCTACTAAACAAATATATTTAACGATAATTTGTGAGCTGTACTAACGCCCTCTGACGCAGCCGGAAGCCAAGTGGAAATCCATTTTGAGTTCTCCACCTTCAGTAGGTATGAGGTATACGCCAAGAATATTGATATCCAACTATCAATAAAGGTGTCCAAGTATGTGAATCTATTTGACTTCGTCCCCGAATGTGATGTTAGGTAGGTGTATGGTTGGGTTACTCTAAAATATTTCTTTGTTGGAGTTTCACACCCCATTTGCTACTCATTGCTTTTTTTCCAAATCGAAGTGCTTCTGAAATATTTATTGTTGCCAAATTGGTGTGAACTCGAGTATTTATTTGCAGTTTAACATTTTTCATTTTAGTATTTATATAAAAAAAAAATAATAAAACTAATCTAAAAAAAAAATTGAAAAATTAAACTTTGTTCGTCCCGAAAAACTATCAACTAATAAGCAATATTTTCAGAATGGCCAAATTTTGGTAGACAAAGACTGGATTTCACCTCTTAAGGCGTTATGAAGATGAGTTTATTACAACAATGATGGAGAACATTTAAAAGAAGTAAATTTAAAGCAACTAAATAATAAAATGTCAGCCTCGTGGTGTAAGCAATCAGTGCGTTAGCAAACCATGCAAAAGGTCTCGGGTTCGATTCCCGACGTGGTTGATATGATATATTTTTAAAAAGGGTGTTTTCGCAATAGAATATTTCATAGTCCCTGGACTGGCTCCTGGAGCGTCAGACTGATCATCTTACCTTCATGTAATAAATATGATATAGATACTATGCGATTGGTGTACCAATGCAGTGCCCTATGCACCATTTGGTGCGTAAAAAGAATGATGATGATGATGAAATAACAAAAATATTTTTTTTATGCCTCTATTTTCGGCACATATAAAACGCGGGAGCAACGCGCGCGCGTCAAGCAAATCGCTATTGTTCTGTCCGTGTGCGTTCACACGAGGACAACATTGACAACATGAAAATGGTCAAGTCTTGGGACAAAACAATAGTTTATTTTCAACAATAATATAAACGGCCTTTAAACAAATTAAAAAATTAAAAAGATAGATGTTCAAACATAAGAATCACGGCGAATTGAAAGTTATTGCAACAGAGAGGTAAAACTTTTTATCTTGGCATTTACTGGGCTTATGATCTGTAATTTCATGGTTTAAGTGGCCTAGTGAATGAAATATTTTAACAAGATGATCTCGCCCACACCAATAAAGGCCGAGGCTGTTTAATTTCACAAAAGTCAAAAGATGGAAGAGTTGAGAAAATGTTGATGGTCAAACATAGGTAGAATGCTAAATTTTACAGTGTGTTATATGGGTATATTACGGAAAGCAAAAATAGTTTTGAAATTTTACTCTACTTCGAGAAGACAAAATGGTTTTAAATAATCAATTAGGTAAGTAAGTAACCATTTTCTTACATTGTTTTTTTATTTTATCTACATTACAACATGTTGTAACATATCCATAAAAAATATTTATCATTCTTTTTATTATAACCTTCTCCAATTTCCAGTTTTTGCTTCTCATTTTCCTTAACCTTTGAATTGTTTTCGCGCGTCATCGTCTGTAATAACACTTCTTTACATAATAAATAATGGTTCCTCAACCCTTTCGAAACAGGGTAAAGATCAAAGGTAGTTAGGGAGACTAGAACAGAATAGAAGGGTAATAAGAACCAATTACCAGAGTCATGTTTATTCATTAAAATCTAAAACAAACGAGAAATCTGAGACGAATTTCTGTCAAATAAAATTTAAATAGAACCATTTTAATGAATCAGAGTGAAGCATACTAAGAAAAAATTAGCTAACCGAGAATCTTAATGCCGCGTTTTGGATTTTAGAATAAGAGTTAAACGTAACGTTTCGTCTATTTTTTTTATTAATTAGTAACGTAAATACAGTTCTAGTACATTTTGTAAAATAATATTATTTCAGATACTTCAACAGAGATAGATACTCTCTGAAAAGGGTCATTTGAAGAGGCATTATCATTTGAATAAATCCGTAGCATGTCATAACAAAATAAATTGTTTTAATTAAATTACAAATCTTAAAGTTTCAATTAAATTTAAATATCTTTAAAATCAATTTTCAAAGCGCTCTTGAGGCATAATATTATAAAAAAGGCGCTGTATAAGTAATCCATAAAAATAGTAATACTTGAAAAGAGCTAGGTTGAAAATATGCATGAATTGTATATGATGCATTTACATATTTTTATTTTATTTTGTTTTATTTATTTTTAATTAAAAAAATATTTTTGTTATATATTATTTCTATTTTATTTACTTTTAATTTACTTTTTATTTTATTCAATTTTTTTTTTTTCAATTCTCTTATTACTTTTATTAATTTTTCAATTTTTTTTTACCACTTTTTTTAAAATTTATTTTTATTTTACTTTTATTTTATTTTTAATATCGAGTAAAATTGTGTAGGATTAAACTGGATGTTGTGTGTGGAGCTCCTACCACAGTTGGTGATGAACAGAAGAGACAGGGGTGATGTTTGATGCGTGTATTTATTACACGGCGAATAAATAATGAATTGAATTATGTCGCGCGAGTATTTACGGCGAGAACGAGTTGAACTGGCTACACTTGGACTTCATGCCGGAACTGATTTGCTGCACGACTGGGCAAACTTGCTAGGGCTCACTAGTTGGGCTGACTATCTTGAGCTGACTTTTTGGGCTGACTGACTATTTGGTGTTACTACGCCCCTGTGGTCTCTTAATAAGCCACGATCCTTTGTTCTTCATGTCTCTATGGCGTGAATGATCTGCAGGACGTTAACCTTATTACGAGTATTATGATAAGTCCCAAGATTGTACAATGTTTCGACAACGGGCTCTTTTAGATTTGCGAAATAGGTAAGTAAAAATAAATACTTTTTTTTAATTTGTGTTACATGCATGTTTGAAAAATTTTCTTTTCAAAGAAATAACCCTTTTATTTTTATTTAAGCTTCTGTTTTATGTGCGTTTTTAGAAGCGGGTGGGAAAGAGAGGATATGGAAGGAAGTTATTAAAAATACACCATAATCTAGACCAATTGCGGAAAATGCTTTCTGGATTTTTTCGCAACTGGCGGGAATAGAACTTGCGACGCCAGTTTCACAGTTGGCCGTCTAACCAACTGCGCCGCGGCGCCCGTCATAGATCATCATAAAAGTGGATTGGAAAGCAAAATATAAAAATAATTACATAAACGAAAGAACGTGAATGAAAATAAATCGATACAAAATAACATTTAAAATAAATGTAATTTACATGATTACGCAGAAAGAGACGACAATGGAATCAACTGACCTAAGAGAAGTAAGATAATTTCAGATTTTTATTTATTTATTTTTTAACACAATGCGTGCTGTCCTACACTCTAGTCTGTATTTCGCCAAAATGAAATTCCGATTATTCAACTCTTATATAAGGCCAGTACTCCTATATGGGTGCAAATCCTTACACCTTACTAAAACTCAAAACACTGAACTTCTGAGTTGAGAGTAATTGCTTGAGAAGAATGTCAGATATAAGGTGGTACAATTTCATTACTAACATTGAAATCAGAGATCAACCGAAGCAATTTCTAATAACGAGCGTCTTGAGGATTCGGTGTTGGACAAGGCTTGGATACGTGCTTTGGAAGCCTCAGGAGAGCCTTGATGCAAGTTACCTCTTTTTTAGACATGCGGGCTCTCTCTATACTGTAAGGTCATCAATGACGATGTTTCGTCAGAATTAAGGGACACGGAGGCGTCTGATGATGTCCGCATGCTCCACTAAAAAGCGGATGTGAAAAAAAAGAAATTTTTCATAATTACGTAAAACCAAATGAAAAAGACTCGGGTCGTGGTCCCGTGGGTAGTGTTGCGGACTCACGGATCAGATGTCTGAAGTTCGAAATCCACTCTACCTTAAGTTAATTTACTTTTTTTATAGCGAGTTATTTACAACTTGTTGAAAATTGCCACCAAAATTGAAATATTTAGGTAAATAATAAGTAGGCAAATATTGAGTACATTTTATTGATTAAAAGGGTGTTTTATTATAAATTATGTGTAATACTAAATGATATTAATGAAACCTGCTTGGTTTTGTTCGGAAAAATTTTCTCTAGGCCAATAAATTTTCTTTATCATGACAGTTATCATGCGATCAAATTTCTTTTCCCATTTTTACTTCGTCGGCCATATTTTTATGGCACCGTTCGCCATTTTGAGTATCTATTTGTGTGTTCATTATAATCTGTCAGCAAGATACAAAAGAAAATTCATCTTGTTTAATGTTCCAGTAACTTAATGGAGAAGATAGACATTTTACACCCCATGTACCTTAGGGTTGAGGAATCATCCGATATAATAGGGGTGAGGCCGTTTAGAGACATGAAAGGATTTACTGTATTAATTAGTTATTTTTTAATTTTAAAAATTGATAGTAATTACGAAAAATTGTAAGAATCTTATTTTCGACATACACATTACACCGTCGGTGGGAATTAAGAGTGCTGTTAGCAACAGAAAGTAAACTGTTCAAAACAGAGAAAATAAAATATTTGAAAAAAAAAACATGTTTCTGATTTTTGTAAATATTTTAATTCCAGTTTTAGTGGGACAATATTTTTTTAAAGTGTTTTAATTAAAAGTATTTCTATATTATTACAAAATTTAAAAACATTAGTTATTTAAAACACTATTTTCCCTCTCTTAAACAATTTACACTTTATCCCTCACAGAATTTGAAAATTATGTCTGCATTATTGAAACAGAAATGAAAAACATTTTTATGGGTTAGAATATCCACGAAAATGCACCTTGGAAAAAAAAAGGCATGGAAGTTTTTAGGAAATTAAAAAAGCGAGTTACGAGTATCATCAAAAAAAAATTAAAAAATAGCAAAATAAACAATATTTTCTTCAGTACTCTCCTGTCTTGTTTTGAGCGTTTTCATCTCATATTACCATCTTTACAAGACAAAAAAACTGTATTTATTAGTTCTATACAAAGCATAATACTGATAAAATAAATTAGAATAGAATTCATTAGTGTAGTGTACCTTGATAAAAAAGCTTGTATAGTTTTGAAATCGGTCAGTAGAAAGAAAAAAAAAAAGTGTTATAAATAAAGTTTTTTTTATTTATTTTGTTACAATAAATAACCACAAAGGTAGTGATTCATGTTTAAAATAAAAATATATATTTTTTCGATTCTCCTAGTTGTTGATTTTGAAGTAAAAGAAACCTTTAACGATGAAAGTGAAATTTTTAATATTTAATTGTCGGGAAGTGTCAGACTGATCACCTAACCTCCACGTAAAAGATGATCACGTTTGCTCCGCATTTAATAAACTAATGCGGTATCCGCTGTCACCACTTTACTGTCACCAATGTCACCACTTTACAAGCAAAGAGAAAAAGATTATGGAAATTCAAAAAGAACAACTGCCTCGACCTTTCAGTTGTATCTGAATGTTTTGCCTCATACTAAGCATAATTCATTTATTCAAGAGAAATATCAAGAAAAGAGGGCTCGTTTTTTTACAAGTCACGACCTTTTCTCGTTTGTCCGCTCTTGCTTTTCATAATAAACGAATTACCAATATCATGACGCGTTGATGTACTCATACACTTAAATAGAGCACACACGATCTCTAACGACCGACGTGTGATGATAGTTTGCGAGTGGCTTTATTTGGATGTATGCTACGAGTATATTAATATGCTATATAGTGTAATTAAACTATTTAGGTGTTGCATATCAATTGGGAATTCTAATGATCCACCAAACATGTCATCGCCAGACTCCAGGGACTAACGATAACCACTGATATTTGCATAATCCCTACATTAATGTTGGTTCTATATAAAATGGCTTACGCAGTACACAGATCATTAGATTTTATGAAAATTGATCAGTAGAATTCAATGATTCTTCATTACACTTTGAAAAAGTATTAAAATTAAGCATATCATTGCTTCTAAATTATTATTTATATCACTACAGAGATGGGTAGAATTTTTTTTTCAAGATTATGGATATTCGAGCGTTTACAGGGCTTATGACCTGTCATAGGTTGGGTTCAAGTGGCCACTTTTATGTAGAATTCTACAACATTCCCCATTCCGCTTATTAGCGAATATCCATATCGGTGACATTTTTGGTTTTTGTATATATGTCATGAAACAAGGAAAGCTTTCGCTAGCGCGTTTGGAGCGCCATCTATGTATTTGATATTGAGGTTAAGTATTAAAGCAAATTACTTTATTTATGTAGCTAAGACTCTATCCGAGTTAAATTAATTACTAGTAATCGCCTGCAGATGACTCTGCAATTTATTTTTACTTCTAAATTAGTTGCAACAGAGATGGAAAACATTTTTGAGAAGAAAATGAATTTGACCCAATTCTAAATATTAACGATTTAAAAAATTTACGTATCACCGATTCAATCCGCGTTTTATGAATATGATAATTAAAAGACCATACTATAGAGTAAAATTTACAGTTTGCAGAAATAAATAAACATTTACTTCTTCAACTCACTTAAATATTAAAACCATTGTTTAAACATTTTAATTTCAGTTTTCTTTTTTTTTTTTTGTCAAATTGCTAATTTGTAAATATACAGGTGTTTTTAAATCCCTGTCACATCCGAAACCACGATGATCAGTATGGGCAAAAGACATATTAGCATATTTAAAAAAATATTTTAGAAAATTTGTAAAATTATATATATAGGTAAAAAAACAAATAGTTGCTTACTTCTGCAGGGGAGAAGCGAGGGGGGCGCGGCGGTGCGGTTGACGGTGTATCATACTACCCCTCCCCCCTTGTCGTTTTTCCCTTGAAGAAGAAATAAACCTTTTGTTTTTTTTAATATTTTATTTTTTAATTTTAGTCTTTCTAAAAATTTATTTTAATGTGCCAATATGTCTTCTTGCTCATACTGATCATCGTGGTTTCGGATGTGATAGGGTTAAAAGAACACCCTGTTTATATATATATATGTATATAAATACATTGATTTTTTCTACTGAAATTTTTTGGTGGAATTGCATTTTAATTATAATAATAAAAATACTTTATATTTTTATTCCACGTTTATTTATAATTATGTTATAATTTTTTTACCAGTGAACGGGTTTCATCGTGACTGACATCAGACATCGACGTGACAGACCAGTCTGACGATGTCGGTCACGACGAAACCCGGTCACTGGCAAAAAATTATAAAATACTTATAAATAAAAGTGGAATAAAACTATAAAGTATTTTTATTATTATAATATATAAATATCTAAAAGTAGAAAAATACAAGTGCCTTATAATAACAAGCCAGTTATTCATATTTCAGTTTCGCATTAGGTTTTATTTATTTATTAATACACAGCTTCTCGCTATTTTACTTACTTACCTACTAAACTCGCAAATTTATTTTAAATAATATTTTTTGAGCCACTTTTATGAATACATTATTGTGGCATCACAAAATATGCAGATGATTCCTTTCAAGAAGATCGTACGAAATTTAAAATTAGCATTTATCTCTCGACGGGACTGACTCTGAAGCTTTTTACGCCTCCTCATAGTTTAGAACGCCGCAAAATGAAATTAATTCTCAGTCAAAGAGAGGCGAATCGCCCTGTGAAACATAACCACCAGGAGCCTTATGCTGGAAAGATGTGACATTTTGTCACCCACTCGACAATAGTCGATTGGGCATTTCGATTGCTTTGTCATAATGCTATTCTTGAAAACCCCCCGACAATCTAATTAAGAAGACGAACGAGAAAGTGGCAACACCAACAAATCCGTATTTATCTATGGCTCTCCTGCCATACGTAAACCTTTATTGTTTCTTGTCAGACTTCTTCCGTTGAATATTTTATGTATGGAATATTGTGAAAAAAAATAAAAGAAACTGTTTTAATATAATTATTATTTGCCTTTGACATAACACACATCTACATGTTATCAAAAATATTTCATATTCGATTTATGGATTAAAAAAATATTGTATAATACATATCTCAAATACGTATCGAGTGAAAAAATCATTTTGAAATCACGTTCCTAGTGAAACGTCATTTGATAAAGGATTGAAAATAAGTTCAGTTATATTTAACAAATTATAACAGGGATGTAAAATACCTTAGAAAAGGGAATATGGAAGTCTAGACATCTACAGGACTAATGAGATGTCATTGGCTGGTTTAAGTGGCCACTTTACACACTGTGTAACATTTACTATTTTGTCTATGTTTGAACATCCATATTTCTTCATTTCTTCCATTTGTTGATTTTAGTGAAATTAAAGAGCTAAAACCTTTACTGTTGTGAAGAGATTCATCTGACTGAATAATTTCACATACTAGGTAACGCCTGAAAACAATTTTGGAGATTTTAAACTTCTTCTTATATAGTTATATTTGTTGTACATTTGTGATACGCCATAATTATAACATTGATCAGTGTTGTAAATTTTAAGTTAAAATACAGCAAAAATACCTACTCGTCATTCAAACATGAAAGCCGAGCGTTTTACATGAAGGAAGTTTGACTGCTAAAGTTTCGATGTCGCATTCGATTGTCAATGTCGAGTGCTTTGGGGCACTCAAGATAAAGTCGATTGGTTTTCAATCGACTGCGTTCGTATGGGTGGTTCAAGAATGATATCATTCGTCGAATTATGGAAGTCGCATACGATTCTAAAGACGAATGAGTCTAGCATAAGGCCCCAGTGGTGTTTCCCGAATAATTCTGTATTTCCAAAAAGTTGGCGAATATTCGCTGAATCTCTTTTTTATCATGTTATAACAGAGACGTACAACATTTTACCGGGCGTAGGACATGACATTGGGTGGTTAAAGTGGCCACTTTACGAACTCCGTAACATTTATCATCCTGCCTATGTAGAAACATCCATATTTCTTGGATTCTTCCACCTGTTGATTTTTATGAAGTCAAAGAGTTTAAACCTTTATCGATGTGGGTGAGATTCATCTGACTCAATTCTTTCACCTAAATAACGTAACGCCTAATTTTCTAGTTAACAGTTAAATACAGTGTTTCTGGGGCAGATTGCAAAACTTTAGAAGAACATTTCTCATGGAAATTTTTTTGAAAATTTCTAATATTTTATTTAAAAAAACTCTTTTTGTAAATGTTATTTTTTACCCGAATTTTTAGGGTACCCGAAATTAACGTCGTTTGTCAAATAAAAATTCAAATTTAATTTTTTTCTTTATTTTACAAGTTTAATTACAATACATATTTCCCTTCAATCTCTATGATCTTCTTCCATCTTTCTTGTAACATTTTAATGTCTTTTTTTAAAAAATCATAGGATTCGACTCGAAATATTCAGTTATGCCCCTTTTCACATCATTATATTTAGTGTATTTTTTTCCATCAGAAGTGATAACAAAGACGTTTCTGATTGCATTTGTAACAGCTCTTTGCACGCGTTCATTCTGCCACCGAGGTGCTAGTTGCTTAGTTCATGTGGTATCCATTTACCCTGTCTCTACACTCTGCTGATTTCTTAACTCTCCAATAAACACTTGACCACGAATATCCAAGTTTGCTCGCAATTTATACAATGGAAAGAGTTGGATTGTTTTAAATTTTAGTAGCCAGTATAATTTCATTTACTTTAGTGTGTCTTCCACTTCTAGGGATATTCTGTAAATCGAAAGCTCCTGACTGAAATTTCGAAAACCATATCTGACACTTGCGAGCGTCCAAAATATCCCCCAATACATCACAAATGTTTTTATTGGCAACCATTACTTTCTCTTTCTTAATAAAATGATAAATCATCAAAATTTCGTACAAATTCTTCAATGGGTTTGAATTGATTAATTTTAAATTAAATTATGGAGTTCGACATTTATAAACTAAAATCAATTAATAGGAAGTGTGTACAAACAAAAAAACACAAATATGACTTACTACTAGCGCGGTCAAAGCACAGCTGACCATTAAAAATGGATGACACTTTTAACGACATTAATTTCGGGTACCCCTAATAATTTGAAAATGGAATTAATCCTTAATTTCTCGAACTAGCTTCTCTTCCACAAACCCCTACCATTATTCTCATCCGCTTACATTGTCCGCGGCCAATGCGTATCGTGTCGTTGGTCAAATACGTTTGTTATCTCATTTTTTTTTGTTAGGGAGGCATAAGAGTTTATAAAAGGGAAGCTAGTCCGATAAATTAAAGATTAACCCAATTTACAAAAAAATTAAAAAATCCTTCAAAAAGAGGGTTGGAAAAAAATATTAGGACTTTATTAGTTTACCATGAGGAATCGTCCTCTGAAGTTTCGCAGTCTGGCTCAGAAACACCGTGTTTAAATATGTAAGTATTAAAATAAATCATATTGGTTACAAAATAAGTCTTTATTTATTTTTGTACCGCCAAACTGATCCCTAAAATAGGTCAAGATCTAACCTTTGCTTATTGTCAGTGAAATGAATCCTTGCTCGGTTGATTGGGAAATTATTAGCAACATTTGTTTTTTAAATAATTGTTGTAAAATGGTGCATATCAATTTACTAAAGAAAGTAAATAAGGGTAATTATTGTCGTATAGAAATATCAAATCTGATACATTTTCCTTAGATGAAGCGTAGCCATAATCGAAACGTTACTGTATCTGTACTATCCTTTTCAAAGTTCATTTTGCGCACTGTCCGCGCTGTTTCTGCATTTTCCGTATTCCTAACTACATGGCCCCAATGACAATAGGATGTTTGACAATAAAATGTTTACACAGTTATCTTCAATTGTCTGTCAAGTGAAATTTCATTTTCATGATTTTATATTCAAAACACGTTGAATGAAATGTTTCTGACGAATATAATTCGAATATTTTTAAACAATTCTTAATTTTGTTAAATAAAATCAATTTTGCTTTATTGACAATTCAAGGCATCTTTGTTTACTTCTCACTGTAATCAAGGCCCGTATAAGTGACGTTTATTCCAGTATGGCGTCTATTTAATGCATTTTAATTATAATATTATGATTATGTTATTGTTTTTAAATTGTTTTCTCATTCTTAAAATTAATCCGAGCATTTAAAATGACTTGTTTGTAATAAATTCTATATGTTTATTAAATAGCAATTTTAAATCGAAATTTATCCAGTAAAATTAATATTACTTTTTTCAATTTAATGAGAAGCAAAAACACGATGACATTGTATTATTCTTAGTTAAAATATGCAACTAAAAGTGCGGTTCCTACTGAAAATGGAAGCAATTATTTACATATAAATTGAAGTATGTTCGGTTCCTGTGATCTGTTATTTCATTATGCTATAATAATAATATTATAATGTGTTTTATTAAGTATGATATAATTACATATCATAACACTATTTATACAACAGTTCGCTTTTACACGGCGCCAAATCCTTTATTTCCCTCGACAAAGGAAATATTATGTAAATTGTAGCACAAAGTTCCGACAGGACAAAACATAGTTTGTTTTACGGTGAAACAATAAGTTGAAATAATACCCACTTCCGAGAATGTTGAAATTTGTTTTACAATGTTTTAAGTTAGGTACACATTAAAATACTTTTACATCTAGGTACTAACATTATCTATAAATTATACTCTGTTCAAACCACTGCAGTCGATTATTGATGTAAGTGTCTTATAAGAACTAATAGAGAGATAATAAATATTCTTTATTTCATATTTTTTATATAAAATATATTTTTCACTTTGTGTTATGATATTTTCCACATATTGGTTTATTAATTTGTATAAACTGTAAATGCGAGTAAATATTTGTATAAACTCACCGACAGACTTTTTTTTGTCTAGATGGTTCTTGTCTCTTCGTCATCTATTTTCAATTAAACTGATGCAACAAATAGAATTTAATGTTGCAATTTTTATTTATAAATAATAAATACATTATACCAAATTTTTAAACCTGAATTTTTTTTCCATAATACCATACCAGATATAAAATGAAAATCATCTAAGCAGAATCGACAAAAAAAAACGAAATAAGTTTTAATGGAGACAAAAAACTTACAATTAAGTCAAATATTTGATATTTAATCAAAGTAAATAGTAGACAAAAAAAGGACAACAAACTATTTCAACAAAAACCGTAAAAAAATAATATTATAGAAAAATATATCTCTCTGCTTTCAATCCTCAAAAATTGATTGGTTTGCAGAAAAGCTTTACATATCCTCTGCCACTCCAGTCTGTTCTGTGCAGCCCTCTTTAGGTCTTCATATGACCTGTAGCTCATATCTTTAGATAAATCCTCGAGGTATTCTCGGCGAGAGCGCCCCTGTAGTTTGTCCCCAGAGACATCCCCTCTATTACTTCATGTACGACACTCTTGTGACGCACGATGCGTCCACTCTATCTAGCACGTCTATAGAAGATAGTCTTAAGAAAGTGCCTCACTCCTTCGATTAATCTAAGAAACTCGTCATTCTTGATGTCTCTTCAGGAATTTTTTTATAATTTTCTATAGGGCCTCATCTCAAAAACTTCTAGTTTTTTTTTGTCTCTTACGGATAGGATATACTCCATACAGGTCTTGACAAGGAGCTTACGAAGTTTCAGGTCTACATTATTTGATTGAAAATTTTAGATTAAGAGCCATGCCTGATATATACAGCTGTCAACCACGCTCTTTGATCGACCATCCCAGGTGATTTTACTTCTAAGGTAGACAAGCTCCTTTGCATTTTTAATGAAACTCCGTACCTAATTACTCTCATTTTCTGCTTATTTCGACCCACGGCTAAATAAAAAACGTCCTAACCAAACATTGTATTATAATAAATTATACAAAATATTATATATTGAGTTGAGTTTTCTCGTTGTGCCTTAATAAACGAATATGGAAAGTAATACCGATATTTGTAAGTATATTAAAGAATACAGTGAAATTCATGGGCAAAAATTTAACATGTTTTTATTACATGCACTCTGAAATTTCAAGTCCCCTTTTCTTTATTTATTTATTTATTGTTGATAACTTATATAGCGCCATTTTCGTAATAAAATACCTCAAGGGCGCTTTACATGGTGATTCTACTGTTAAGTTAATTTAATTGAAGCTTTAAATTTGTAATTTGATTAAAATAATTTATTTTGTTGTCACGTGCTACGGATTTATTCAAATGATTTAGAGAACAAGTGGGTTTTAAGTTTTTTCCGAAACATCACTTCACTTTCACAGCCTCGCACCTCTGCTGGGAGAGCATTCCATGCCATAGGGCCTGCGACCGCAAATGCGCGCTCACCAAATTTAGTGCGCTGTTTGCGTAGAGGTATAATAACTTTTCCTCTCGCCGTAGACGTAGCTGATCTAAGCGTGAGACGCCTGTCAGCTAGTTCATCTGGAATGCATAGTTCCCTTAGATATTCCGGAGCCGAGTTGTGCAGTGACTTATACATAAGCCAACAGAGTTTGTATAACAAGGTGTTATAAATTCATGCATACAAAAATGACTAAAATATTTATGATCGTAAAAACGTACCATAAAAAACCTTTTGTCTTTTCACCGCAAGTGTCCGTCGGGGCAGACGGGAAGAGAGAGATGTTGCAATGTGGTCCTTTTATATTGTTTCAAGATTTAAATTTTCTTTTCTGTTTGAAGCTGTTTATTTGCTGTTTCAGTGTTATTATGCAGTGAGAAGTTTAAATTTCTGGTAAAGAATTAATAGACGTGTTTTTTATTATTCCAATGTTTTAACATAAATAAATTTGATCGTTGTTACAATAAATATAAAGAACATTTTTGAGAAGGAAATACGGTAAGCTAGGTTTCCCGTGTTACGTCAAAATATATTTCAATAATACTACTACAATTTGCACAATAGTGTTCCATAAATTGGCGGCCTCCGTGGTGTAGTGGTCAAGACGCTTGACTCACGCACGGAAGGTTCCGGGTTCGATTCCCGGTGAGAACACAAAAATTAAAATGTGATTTTTTTCAAGCCCGGTTGTTCTGTAATGTAATTCACCACTGTGATTGGGCCTCCTGGCCTATTGTGGTGCAAAAAAAAAAAAAAAGAAATTGGGACTCTCCTGAATTAAACCGCACCCTTGAAATAGAGAAGGCGCAAAAGCAATTTTTGCGATACTTAAATCTTAAAGAAAACAACAATTTTCTATTATTGTATCCATCATAATTTCTAGCATGGATGCTGGATTACAACACCCTCGAATCTCGTTAAAAATGTTTTTGGGAAAAATTTCTATAAGCTGATATCTGGAAGTATATATAATTCAAATAAACTAAATGAGATCATTTTGTATGTTCCCAATAATTATACTAGAGCGAGATCTCATGCGCTGTTTTACAAACCCAAAAGCCGTTCAAATGCAAGTCAGAATTCCCCATTACTAGAGCAATTCACTTGCTGAATACGGCTTCTGCGGATAATATGGATCTATTTTTCTGTATATGTCGGCAGTTCAGCAAGCAGCAATCTGCTATAAATAACTTCTAACTTATGTTTATAGTCTGCATTACGTGATGGGTTAAATAGTCCGACGATAAGTAATGCAGACTAAAATTTTCAAATAAATATATTACGCTGTACCTTGAAAAAATCCGGTTTTGAGATAAACTACCATATAGTTTTATAGACATTTTTTTATATTCCTCACAAACTAACAGTAGGAATAATATAAAATTTCTTGCAAAGTTAGGTCGATTTTTCATTCAAAACATAAATAAAGAAATTAAAAAAAACATTTTGGTGTTTTTTTTTTTTTTAAGTTGTTCTTTCTCTAATGCAATACATTTTGATCTCAATATCTGCCGAGGGGGTGAAATTTAGAGTCGTCTACAAACATTATTACCCACAAAGAATTTTGTTGAGTAAATTGTATTATTACGTTTTTTGTTGAAATCTAAATAATTAATCTTAGTAAACTTTAATTAGCTGATTAACAAACACGATAATATTTCACTTTTGACCATTTTAACCTTGGCCTTATAATCTTATATGAAATATCACACGGAATATTAAGCGTGTTAGCATCCCCTATAATAATTCATAAACGCCATGGTAAGGATGGGAAATAACGTAAATTATTCCCTCATAAGATATATATGTACAATGAATCTTGATAAATATCATCACCTACACCCTAATTTCCGCACCCAGTGGTACATAGGACACTGCACCGGAAATGCTGCATAGTTTGTTCGCCTGGAACTTGAAGGTAGTCAGACTTTTGCTTCAAGTGCCAGTCCAGAAACAATAAAATATTCCAGTTCAAAATTGGCTTTGAAACAAATAGTCCCCCTTGCCAGGAATTTAACCTGTGACCTCAAGCATAATAGGTGAACACGCCAATCACTACATTACGAGGTGCACTTATATCTACTGGATTTTATTTTTCAGGATTTTACCTGAGAGTAGCCATCGAGTTGAAAGCACTTGTCCAGGGTTCTTTTTTTCACTAAGAACTTTATTTATTATCTGCTCGGATGCAGATCAGTGTAATTATCTGAATCAATTTATACTGGGGTGAATTCTATAGTAATTGGATGTGCTTCAGTAATTTAACATTTTAAATCTGACGGTCAAAAATTAATAAATAAAATGCGTTTATTTTAAGAAAAACACACATAAAACGTATTTATTTTATGATAAAGATAAATTCTTACGGATGGAAAACGAATTACCACACAGATGCGGGGCAAGAAAAAGCGAAGAGGAGGAGCCCTAGGGCTTCTACAATATAGTGAACTGTATTTTAATTTAATATAAATAAATGAATATCCTCAATATGCGGTATGCAATGTCAATCGGTCACAAACCCAACGAATGAGGTGGTTCGTTCTTGATGGAATTGCGGTAGTCCGACTGGTCAATTGCAAGCGGCACCAACACTAGAACAGGCCCACGATCTGGAGCTAAATACTGGTGGTTGGTGGAAACAAAGTCTATAATGCGGCACACGTTCAACAAAATAATATATACGACACGTTTTGCTGTGGCGGGTTATCAAAGGATACTGAAGGTGGGAAGTGAACAAACGATGTGGGTACAAAGGATCTAGAAATTGTGACAATAATCAACAAATGTACACCCACATAATTCGCAACCACTTACGTTTACTTATTTTGAACATTTGATTTAGAGTACTCAAGACAGCCAATACGATGCAAACTTGCTATAGACAGTAAAATAACAGAAAAAATAATGCTCTTTAAGTACTTGGGTGTTGAGATATAGCAGCAGCCACTACCTCTATGAAGAAGTAAGAGAACAAACAAATAAGGCCGCCGTTGTGGCTGGATGCTTAAGGAATGCTGTGTGAAGAAACAAACACATGATGAAGGAGAGCAAAGTACGAGTTTACAAAACCTGCATTAGACCAATCATGGCATGCGGCATTAAAACAAGAACCGACACCACTAGAGCAAAACGTCTCTTTAGAACCAGTGAAATGAAAATTTTTCGACACATTGCGGGAACGACAATCCGAGACAGATTAAGAAACTCCGAAATAAGAAGGACCCGCGTCATCGAAGATGTTGTGAGATGGGGAAGATCAAGAAGACGTTTCTAGAGAGAGCCGATTCAGAAAGGGTGGTGAATATAGTGGCAGGTGCAACACCATAACCACCAAAAGATGGCGGGACAGTTGAACGTCCGCATCCCCGGAACAGGCTCCGAGCAATAACAGGACGCAGTCCTAGAGAAAACCGAAGAAGAAGATTTAGAGTGTCCAATTACTGTAGCATCAGCCCTATATCATTAAAATATGTGCAAATGAAAAATTAACATCGAAGTTCGGCTAAATTGCAAACAAGCAATTTGTCAGCAAATTTATATTTCAAAACTCATGCTTATTGAAACTTTTTTCCTCATTTGCGTGTTCCCTATGTATAGTTATGTAAAGTTGCTTAAAAAAGACTGGTTGGATCCCGAGAAATTGGTTTCCATGTTGTTAAAATATGCTTTTAAAATTTCATTTAATGATAATAATATTATTTTGTGTTTCCCAACAGAGGCAAAAAATTAAACTATTATCTTTTTAAAATGTATTTAATATCATTATAATAAAACATATTTTTTAAGCTGTCGTGGGTCAGAAAAGTTATAAATATAATAGGTATCATGAAACTGCTCCATCTTTTACATTAATATCATATAACCATAAGTATTTTATGGATCAGACACGGTGAACCTTTGGCAAGCGAGTGAGTATTTTTCGAATATAAAAGCCAGTATTCAGTCTATAAGGAAGTTCAGTGCTACGGAAAATTGGATATAAAAAATGTTTTCTTGTACACGGTAAAAATAAGATTATAATAAAATTATAAATAAAATTATAAATAAACTTATCAACGAAACTTGATGGTTTAGTTTTACTTTTTATTATTTTGACCAACGAGCGCTTTTGCCTAAGTAGGCATTTTCAAGACTGGTGAATTGTTTACAGCGTTTACAGTTTTTATACTCTTCTTAACATATTTTGGAGATAAGATCAAATAATTATTTTAACAGGGGACAGAAAACATAAATATTTAATATTCAGGCGACTACTTAGGCGAAACCGCTCGTTGGTCAAAATAATAAAAAGTAAAACTTAACCAAGAAGTTTCATTGATAAGTTTATTTTTAATTTTATTTATAATTTTATCATAATCATTAACTATGGAGTTTTAACAAGAAATATCAACAAAAAATATGAATATTATTGTTAAAATAAGAACATTTTCTTTCACTACAAAGATAAGATTATAAATATTACAATAATCATAGATAAATAGATGGATAAATAATACTCTCATCATCATCATTTCCTTTCCGCACCAAATGATGCATAGGGCACTGAATCAGTTCACCAATCGCAGTGTATCTTGATCATTTTTGTTACATAAAGGCAAGATGCTCAGTCTTACGCTTCAGTTATCAGTCCAGGGACTATGAAATATTCTAGTAACACCTTTTCAAATAAATATTTCATGTCAACCACGTCGAGAATCGAACCTGAGACCTCTTGCGTGGCAGGCAAACGCGTTGACCACTACACCATGAGGCTGAAAGTGCAAACAATTTTCTTGGTGTGCACATAAGTGTCCTACACTAATATACAAAAGAATTATCAATTTTTATGTACAAACTGTTTGTTTACTTAGTTACATAAATAAATAAAGGTAGCATACTTAACATAATATTTCTACTGTTTTACTTTTATATTTATTTTTTAAAGTTGCATAAAGATCAGCTTTATGACGATTCAGCACACAACATCATTTGCAATTAACATTTGAAGTCGAAATTGTCAGGAATTAAACCTGAGTCTAGCCAAATGCGCTAACTTATATAATTTTTGGCCTTAAGGGTTATTCAATAGAAAATTGAGGTTGATTGATGAAAATGTTAATTAAATAATTTCTGTGTACTAAAAATAAAAATTTCGAAAACTAACACAATATTTGAATCAATTCATGTTAAAAGAGCACAAGTTACACTTTTGGTGATTTCGACATTTTTATGTAACATTATTTAGAAATACATATCTTTTAGTCCTCATTCGATAACTAACAAAATGGCTTTAATCAAACAAATAACTTGTCGAAAATTGTAACAGTGATTTTAATTCCATGTTATAAGAAGACTAGTCCATTGAGAAGTTCCCTTTTAACATGGAATTAGAATAAAACAATTTGTTTAGTGGCAATACTTTATGAGTGTCCGACGACAAAACGGAAACAAAATTCTGCCAACCTAGACCATCGAATGTGATTACGATGATGACGAGATGGTAGAAAATGAATAAGAACTACAAATCATTCTAGAATATTTGTTATAATTTTTTAATTTAATTCCTCTAACTAATGTTAGTAAATATTAGTATATAACCACTTACCGAATTTAAGTCTAAATTAAAAATCAATAAATACAGTTCCTTTAAATTTATTGATTTTTAATTTAGATATTTAAGTATTTTTTTATTAAATATTTAGCTGTAGTAAGTAGACTTAATATTGTGACCACCGAATCGTAAAACTTTTTCACTCAAAAAACAATAAAACATGTTTTTTTTTTTTTTATTAGAAAAATATTTAGATGCTAAATATTATAAATCTGGGGAGCAAAATAAATTGTAATAAAAAAAAACTTATTGACAAAATAATATTTTTAATAAACTTTTATATCAGTAAAATATCTAAGTTTGTAAGTAAAAATTCTTGATGGAAGTTCATTGTAATTTATTATGGAAAATAAAAGACAAGTGATACTTTAATCCATAAATTGGGAATATCCAGTGACTGGTTTTGTCGCTTTCGCGGCATCTTTTGTTTTTTGTTTTTCAGAAATCAGACTTACGAAGGATGTGACGATCAAAGATAATATATATACATAAACAATACTTAAACTCATTAGAAATATCATTATATCAACTCAAAAGTTAACCTGGAACTCTTTGTTAATGATCCTCAAGACAAAAATAATTTAATATAATTTTGAATTCTCTATCCTTACCTTTGTTTTGTATAAATACATTGAATTTCTTAATAAAGATACCAGTCTCAAAAATGTCACGAAAGCGATGAAACCGGTTGCTGGATATTTTAAATTTGTGGATTGAAGTATCACTCGTCTTTAGTTTCTATAATAAAAAACGTATTATTATTAATAGTAGGTAGTAGGAACTTAGAGTAAATATTATTATGTAAAATAAAAGTTATACTCATAATGTAATTGAGACACATTTAATGTTTATATTTCTACTGACATATTGTAACTATTGTTTCTATGATAAATTTTGTATCAGTATTACTTATTTATACCAAATTATTGACAAAAAATATGACAAATTTCTTGACAAAAATAAGAGACAGTTTTTATTGATTTTCTCAAACTTTAAGTCTTGTGCCCCTTTCATGGTTCGATTAATTTCTAAAGAACACCGAGAACAAGGATAAGTTCCTTGTTCTTAGACAAGCAATAACATGTTTTTAGAAAAAAGTGGTTAACTAATGAGTAATACAGAACATTAAAATTTTATTAACAAAAAATAACGATTCACACAAGTACACAGTGTGTTGTCTGTACAGGTATCATCAACTTCTCTGACTCTCCGCGACCAATTTATCAAAGGAAAGCAGTCAGAAACCACTTTAGCTTATAGCTTTTACAAAATTTCCACGATTCTGGAATTAGATTACATATTTTTATTGTATGTAAGAGTATTGTCTCCGTACGAAAGTAGTTACATATAACCGTTTGTCGAGAAATCAGAAGTGAATAAATACAAATTAGGTTATGTATTTACTTTCAATGTAAGGTAAATTCATATTTCAAATGCATGCTGACGTGTATTTTTTGCGTAAGTATGTATATTTTACACTTTTACTTCCGAATTTGATTTCTAGATAAAAAAATAATTTATGTGTTGGCATAAAGATAGAAAAGGTTTGTCACTTCTAGTAGTTGTGTGAGTACAGGAACACTAGGCACGCTTTTTAATATCTTTAAAAGCTTTTGCTACGCAAAACGTGACGTTTACCTTCATACAGAAATTATCAACACTCCAATTCCCATCAGAGACTAAAGTTAGATATGGGAATACGAATAGTACATTTGACATTAATTACATTGAAACTTACACATAAAACTGAATGAAAGGCATAAAACTATAATCCACGAGTTTTAACCAAATGTAAAGTCACATCTAAAAATAACTTGTGAAACAAATTACATAATTATTCTGGAAAATTAAAGTTATATTGGCAGATTGGTGAATATCACGCGGTGTGTAAAGTGGCCACTTAAACTAGCCAATGACAAGTCATAAGCCCTGTGGATGCCTAGACTTCTATATTCCCTTCTGTAAAATGTTCTTCATGTCTGTTGCAATATATATAATTTGGAATACGGATATTAGTCAGCAGTCCATAATCACGTATTGAAGTTTAATTTTTATTGATTGACTTGGTGTTTATTTTGTAGAGCTCCATATTTAAACTTATAATATTAGAAATCAAACACTGATTTGAGTCTAGTGAATACTTTATTTTATTTTTACAAATGTAAACATATAAAAATAAAAACTTCGTGACAATTGTTTCGCCTTGTTAGGGCATTTTCAAACGAATGTGAAGATTATATGGATTGAATGTCCTTATATAGTTATATAATTCCAGGTACTTAAGTAGAAAATAAAAATAATCTTATGAGCTATAGCATGTACATTTATCATAATCAATCCAAATAATCTTCACATTCGTTTGAAAATGCCCTAACAAGGCGAAACAATTGTTTTGTCACGAAGTTTTTATTTTTATATGTTTATATTTGTAAAAATAAAATAAAATGTTCAGTAGACTCAAATCAGTGTTTGATTTCTAATATTATAAGTATAATTTTTAATTAAAATATAACGTAAATGGCATCTTAGAAACCTACTCCAAACAAATGTACTTTAGTGGGTTACCAAATCCAAAATCAAGTTATTAATTTTGTTATCTGCGTCTTAATTTTGAATCAGATGTCAATTGGTTAGAGTATCAATACAATATCATATACAACATTAGGTGTGGATAAGCGAATTATAATGTAACAATGTTGGACTGGCCAGTCTGCAAGCATTTGGACATACTCAAACATTGTTGAACTGACTAACTGGTAAAAAAAGAAGTACAAAAATTGAAAAATTGTTTTCAAGCGTTGCCTAGGAGGCGAATTGGTTCTGCCGGATGAATCTCACCAACATGATAAAGGTTTCAGCTCTTTTTTTATTAATAAAACATAAAATACAACAATTACATATTATACTCCCAGGAGTTATTAGAAACTTATTTGGGACCGTACATAAGAAAAAACATTTTTTTGACAATACATAATATCATACAAAGTATCTGAAATAAAAAGAAAACATTATTGTACAAATAATATTTTGAGTTTGTCCAAATTTTTGTAGACAAGGACTGGATTCAACTCCCTGGGGAGCTGTTTATATTAACATATTACAACAGAGATGAAGAATATTTAAGAGAAGATAATATAGAAGTCCAGGCATCTACAGGGCTTATAACCTTGTCTACAAAAATTTGGACAAACTCAAAATATTGTTGATAAATTACCTGGTCCATGAAAAAGTATAGAAATTGAAAAAATAAAAAAATAAAAAATATTTTCAGGCGTTGCCTAGTATGTAGGTGAAATAATTTAATTTGATGAATCTCACCCGCATAAATAAAGGTTTCAGCTCTTTAACTTCACAAACATCAACAGATGAAAGAATTGAAGGAATATAGATGTTCTAATATAGGCAGAATGGTGAATGTTACACAGTGTGTAAAGTGTCCACTTAAACCAGCCAATGACAGGTCATAAGCCCTGTATATGCCTAGACTTCCATATTTCCTTCTCAAAAATTTTTTCCCTCTCTGTTGAAATAAATTGAATTGTAATTTCGATAATTTATCGAAATAGTATTACTCAATAATAAATATTTTCATGTTGAAATGAGCCACTGCACGTAAATAAACCAAATATAAATAAATAAAGTCGGAAAATGCACGTAGGAAAGAAAATTTATTGAGAATTCCTGTTTACTCAATTATTTTAATTGATATTGATTTTGCTTGAACAAATTCATATCCAGTTCATGAATCATGAATTCTGATTCCGTGCAAAAATGTGCAAATATCATTATTTGTATTTTGTTTTGCGAATCAAACGTCAGTAATCGGACGTCGACGCCATCTTTTGACGGCTGTCAGAGTTGCTCACAACTGGCGTAGAGATGTACTCCCAAAATGTGGGCGACTTTGGATCGATTTGATCGCTCTGCAGATCGACATATTGTTTGCCGGCCCTTTGTCCCCTACTCGCAATCTAGTAGGGATCTAAGTGGAGGGCGCTTTACTGCTGGGGGAGAACGACTGTGACTTCAAGTTGAAAAATACCTAGAGGCGGGGGGTGACGTAAAAAGGTAAACAATTCAACAAAACAAAGGAACCTAAGCTCGCACTCAAAACATGAGCACCTTATTAATTGAAATTACAAATTTATTCAAAAAGCTTATGTACACTTAACCATCAAAACAAAACCCGGCAAATGTAGGTACAGAGCAAATAACATACCGAAAAATTGATTTTATTTTGTGACCACGTTTTTATTTTTTTAATCAAATTCGGTAAATTCAGAACATTTTAAGTAAATACGAAATGTTCGATTTATGACAAGGAATTATATCTCAATAATTTACTGTTTGTATTACAAACTTAATTTTAATTTACGGTATTTGTTAATTTACAAATCAATAAAGAAGAAACCTGTAGTGTTTTGTTTTTATTGTGATAAAAAATATTTTAGAAATATATCAATGATATGTTTACTATTTTAAATTTACGACAAAAATGGAGTGATTTACAAATAAAATGATCAATGATCAATTTAATGATCAATAAATAATATTTTTATTAAAATTATGGTCCATCAAAAATACATTACATATCCAAAAATTTGAGTCTAAGAAAGTAATATAAACAGTTAAAAGATTGAAATGATAAGCTGTCTCTCCTAGCAGAAGTGCGATACTGTGAAAGTTAGGTAAATTTTCAGAAAAAACTTTAAACCCGCCTATTTTCACGATCATTTTAATAAATCCGCAGCATGTGAAAAAAAAAGTTTTTCAATTTAAAACCAATATTTATAGAATCGCTTTTTAAAGAGCCCTTGACGTATTGGCGTTTTTAAAAAATGGCGCTATTTAAGTTAAAAGAAAAATAAAATTTAAGAGCCTAGTTATAAGGGAGCATATATAGTTAAATGTAATAAAGTTCATTACTAAAACAGATCTTGTGATCAATTATGAAATTCCTGGCGGTTTTAGATATAAATCTGAAAAAAAAACACTAAATCTGTAACATTGTTATGGGTTCTCAATGTTTTATACAAAACCGCATTACAAGCAACCTAGTCACTATTTTGGACCAGCTATAAAATGATGACGTCGCCATAAAATCGGAATGAAAGAAGTTATCCAAAGTAATAAAACAGCACTTTTATATTTTATTGTTTTTGCGGACAGGGTTTTATTAGAAACTTTTCGGGACGAAATTTGGCCTTGATGGTTAAGCAACTCAATATATCATGAGTAACCTTATACCTCATGAATATATCCTTTAAAGTTGATAATGGCAGAAGATTAGAAACAACAAGAACACTTCATATGTTTCTATGGGGACAAAGATAATAAGGTTTGTTAGATCGATCAAGTTGTTCTCACCCCTACGACCTTTGCACGTTATACCAAAAACGTCACTAGTGCGTGATCACAGAATATTCAAAATGGCGTGACCGCGAGCTGACATTCCGTGCATTTAATTTGGGACAATTTTTCTACCTATTTATCTGACTACATTAATCCAACCATGGAAATTGGCTTAAATTATTCGAATAGACTATTTATCATAAGAGTAAACTACATATAAAGGTATTAGGCATTAGGTTTGTACATGTACAACGTGGCTGGCTAAACATTGCACCTATCATTAGTCCACTAAAATAAAACATGTACTTGGAACAGACACATTCCTAGTAGTATCATCATCGTCGAACCCTTATCCGGATTGATGGTGCATATAGCACTGCATTGTTAAATCGAATGCTGAATATCTTGATCACGTGTTACAGGAAGGTAAAATAATCAGGTGACAACCCAGCAGTAGCAAGCTGTGAGTTTTTAGATTGGTAAGCTACGAAAATTCCGATGTCCATAGCGGTAATAAGGCATAATTATAAAACGTAATAAGGAAGTCGTTGTATTACATATTGTCTAAATTAATTATAAAATAATAACGATAATTGTACTAAAACATATTTCAATAATTGTACAATCTTATCATATGAATGGCTAATCCAAAAAAGAACTGAATTCTTAAAATTAGCTTTAAACTTATATTATAAAGATTGTACTGATCTAACAATGCATGCGATGCAAAAGCTTGAAAACCGTAATCAATACTATTGAATTTACAGATACAACGAGTTTGATGATTTGTGTATGAATTAAACATTCTGTGTGATCTAATGAGGGAAAGGTTGCTTGAGCTGGTATTCTGAATAGAATTGCGCGCGAAAAGATCGCTCTGTTAGCGTGTATTTAGTACTTAAACACGCGTTAAAAATGCATTTTCTACGCGCAATTTTGCGTTCAGAATATCATCCCTGAATAATACCCTCTTAATATGTCTTGGAGTAAAAATGCGCCTTTCAAAACCGGTGTTTTAGCTCCTCAATGTATATATTTTTAAAACGGTTTACATATTTTTTGCCTAACTTATTAAGTACAAGACGTATTAACATATTACAACAAAGATTGAGAACATTTTAGAAAAAGGAATATAGAAGTCTACGCATCTACAAGGATTATGATCTGTCATTGACTGTTTTAAGTGGCCACTTTATACACTGTGTAACATTCACCATTTTGCCGTTATTTGAATATGTATATTCCTTAAATTTTTCTATCTGTTGATGTTCGTGAAGTCAAAGAGCAGAAAAATTATATTTATTGTAATAGGTACGTTCATTTTAACTGCTCTAACTTTCTTACTATTGTGTAAGGATCTCTCGGGACACTCTGCTGTGGACTTGTTCAGAAATTTATCCGCATTTCCTCATTAAAGACGAAACCAGAAAAAAACTAATTTAAAAAAAGCTGGATTATTGACAAACATCAATACGTCCCGTTCCACTTGGTATTCGACATTTTGAATCTTTTTGTATATTCCGAAATTGGCAAATAAATTATTTGTATATTCATCAAAAAGTAATCCATTTATACGTCGTTTGTTACCGATAATACTAGTATTTTCAATGGTTTATTATATTTACATTAAATTCAGAATGCAATTTTGTTCCCAACGAGAGTTCCATGAACGTTTCGTCCCTTTTGTTAGCGCAGGCACGCGGCAAGTGCGAAAGGGAGATAAACAGAATTGGACTAAAACAAATTGATAGACAATGCATTCAATGGGATGTTTTTGCAGATAAGCGGAGGGGTTCATAAAATATTTATTGGATTTTGCACTCTACGGAGTAAGGCAAATATTGGAAGAGGGTATTCTGGTTATACTAGAAATGTGAGGTACTCGGATTCAGAAACAAAATTAAGCATTTGCATTGAAAACATGAATCCAGAAAAATATGTCGGCGGTTTATTATTTTAACGCTAAAGGTGTGATTATAAATAAAATTTATAGAAATATACATTAACAGATTAATTGATACTATGATTGCATTGAAAACACGAATCAAGGAAAATATGTCGGTGGTTTATTAGAAGAAAACACTAAAGGTGTGATTATAAATAGAATTTATAAATATACATAAACAGATTTATTGATACTATGATTGAGTCACTAAAACTCTTAGATTTTGTTAGCAGGACAATGATAAATATAAGTATACAATATTACTACTAAATACAGTTTTTATAATAATTAAATTCATAAATTAACATAAACGTTTCCCATTACGTAAAAGAAAAAACAATTCTTGGGTACATGATTATTATTATTTTTTATTTTTGTGAAGAAATATTAGCGTTCTTATAATTTACCCAAATATTTCAATTTTGCTGGTAATTTTCAACGAGTTGTAAATAACTCACCATTAGAAAATGCAAATCAAGTTGGGGTAGAGTGGGGTTCGAACTTCGGACCTCTAATCCGTGAGTGTAACACTAGCCACGGGACCACAACCCGATTAACAACATAATGATGAGTGACGTCTTACAATAGTTTGTTTATTTTATTTTTAACTATTAATATTTTTAGGATAACATATAAATTACAAAAAAAATATATAAACGGTGTTTGTAATCAGTGCTACACAAAAAGAATTATAAATGTAACTTTTTAGTTCATTTTTTAATATATTGTATTTCTAACTGCACTTTTTATTTTCTTTGTTCATTTCATTAAAGTACATATATACACACACAGTTTACATATATATGCATAAGGGCGGGCATATTGCTTCAAGGCAATAGGGAAATATAACTTTTTTCCTCTACATTTTTTAAGTGATATAGGTCTATGAAACACTGTCCAGTAAAAAAAATGGTTATTACTAATAAGTAGC
The DNA here is from genome assembly GCF_059751315.1 of Micrasema longulum. NCBI lineage: Eukaryota > Metazoa > Arthropoda > Insecta > Trichoptera > Brachycentridae > Micrasema > Micrasema longulum. Next base: position 259,283 of record NW_028278226.1, on the reverse strand, counting down.
ATAAAAAATATTTTTTAATTCGTAATTTTGAATTCGCGCAAAAACTGTCATTTCATCGACCACGCCCCTAATACGTCACGATTCATGTTTGTTTGTTCTAAAAAAATATATATAAATATTAAATAAAAAGAACAAAATAAAATGTCACAACAACCAAGGCCAAACACGTCGTGTTTTTCTAGCAACGTATTTTTATTTAATTTCTTTTTTACTTAAATGTATAAAAACATTTCTCCACAATATTCATATTGATTTTAAAGGTACAATTGATTATTCTTAATCCATTTCATATATATTGATCAGTATTCGTAGCATGTGATATTTCCCTATTTCTTCCTACCTACCCAAACCGTTCAATTAGAGAAAATCCGCGGTAAAAGAACATATTGTTCATTTATTAATAATTTTATTTCAGAACAAAATATTTACAAAAATATTTTTTTTAAGAAATAAAAATTGACTAAATATCTACACTACACTATGAAAAGGAGGAATGGAAAAGAGGGAAGGAAAATGGGGAGGAAAAAGGAAAAAAAGTCATATTTAGGATGTGACATTTCATAGGCGATTTGAATGAAAATAAAGTAAAGGCGTCTCTGACATTAGTGGGTAGATTATTCCATAATCGAGAAACTACTACTGTGAAAAAAGAGACAAAAAAAATAGTGCGGTAAATGGGTATTGAAAGGGTTCTCTCGTTGCGAGAACGAAGAGCTTGCCCATCTAGTGACTTTACTGATATGTTGACTGTTAAAGCACTCTATTGCTCACTTGTTCGTTCTTTTTTAGAATATGCCTCTGAGATCTGGTCTTCCTTCTATGTAGGCCGGATAAATCATATTAAAGCGGTGCAACATCGTTTGCTAAGAAAATTATCATGGACAATTGGCCTTGAGAGCGGAGACTTCACTTACGGAGAAATGGAGTCAATGTTAAATATTTCAAGTTTACAAAAACGTAGAAATAACATTTATATTATGTTTAATTTACTAAATGGCTTTAATGATGAACCATCTTCACTGGAACAAGTGGAATTCAATGTTTCGATCCACCGGTTGCGAGATAATAATGTGCTGTTTCTTAACTAGCGAAGCACAAACTATGGTTTGCATGCATCAATGTCTCGATAGTGTCGCATTGTAAACTCTAGTCTGGACTTTTTAGGTGTAAGTCTTTCTAGATTTGAACAATTACTAAGATAGACCTGATCTTGTCTTGAAGTAGTTATTGTAATTTATTTTTACTGTCTTGGCTTTAGTTTTTTTTAATTGTATTTTATTTCAATTGTATCTGTATATAGTAGGAATAATAAAAAATAATAATAAATAACAGAGATGAAAATGTTACAAAGATAATACGGACCAAAAACTTAAAGACTAATTAACAAATTACAACAGCGATGGAGAATACCTTAAATAAGGGAATATGGAAGTCTAGGCATTTACAAGGCTAATGACCTGTCATTGGCTGGTTTAAGTGGCCACTTTTGTCTTCAAACATTTGAACAAAATCAAATATTTTAACGACTAATGTTTTTTGTGGATGAAGGATGTTTACAGTTATGTTTATAGCATAAACTTTGGGGTCAAACTAAAGTAAGTAAATATTATTATACCAACCATGACCAACTCTTTTTTTCTACCGGTTTTGAGACGTATCTGCCTCTTTATCAGGACACTCACTACAACACAATGAAAATATACACACTTTCACCACCATCACTGTAGTACACATAGTATTTACGAAAAAATACATAAATTACATGCAGAGGTGCAGAGGAAATTACATGCAAGCACCACCGTGGCCGAATATACACTAAAAATTAGGGTAAAGATATTCAATTGTATGTTGAAGAATAGATGAGGGTGGAGGTTTGGGAAGGGGTGGTGCCAGGAGGTTAAAATTTTTATGATTTGTTAACTTTTAAATAAAATAGTGGCCGGAAAAATCTTTGTTAAATAAAACAAGAATTCTGTACAATTTTTTTTTCGTGGATGGTTACTTTCTGAAAACAAAATAGAGATCAGTTCGTGTACCACGGTTCGATTCCTGAAAAGGTTGATATGAAATTTTGTTCAAAATATGGTTTAACGCTGCTTTGTATTTTGCACTGTTCCTGGATACCTGATGCTGAAGGCTTATCACCTCATTTAACAAAAGAGATTCAGTTACGCTACAATTGGAGTACCAATGTAGTGCTCTATGCACCACCCGGTACAAATAGAGAAAAAATGATGGTAAAGCTCTGTAAATATCTAGACTATAATATTCCCTTCTAAAAATGTTTCTCATCTCTGTTTTAAATTCAGTCAATATTCTAAAATAAGTTTATTACAATCAGACTAGATTGTGTTATTTTGTTCAAACTCCTCAAGGGTGTCTACTACTTGGGTACAAACATTTGGACATACTGAAAATATTGTTTGTAAGTATTTTTTCAGTGTTCGTCGAACACGAGAAGCAAATAAATTCCGTAAAATAAAGAATGGTTTCGAATCGTACGAAAAAAATAACATACCGACCTTAAAATAAAACGTTTTTTAGGAACTTCAAAATGTAGGACAGGATTACTGCGATACCCACATGACGAAATTCTCACGACGCCAACGACTGGTCCTAAACTTTGTCTGCACGATGTCAGTTTAACCGCAAACTAGAAGCAAAACTATTTATTATCCAAGGGATTAACTGCTTGAATAAATTTACAAATATTAATATTAAAACCAGTTTATCCTGATCCTTATTCGTATCATAAAACATGATAAAAAAAATTGGTCAGATTGGACTCTTAAAAATACTGTGTTTTGTAATACATAAATCAGTGTAAATCTTTTACGTAAATATGTGATATTTAAATTTAAAAACTTTATTTATGTTATATACCACACACAAGTTTAATAAACTAGTTTCGGGTATTCCGATTACCCATAATATGGTGAAAATATCAACGTACGTGAATTTTATTTAGAATATTTGCGTATTGCGCAGGTCTACAGATAAATGTATTTTATAATACAGTTTTTACACTGTAAAAGGTAGGTCCAGGAAGTTTTCACAATCAGCTACAATATTTGTTCTTAAGAATTTGGACCCATTTCTTATTCAGTTTTCTGATCCACATACATTACAATGAGAAATTTCATCATAACGACTCTTCTGTAAGTATATTTTAAAGGAATATTTTTAATCTGATAACCGTCTGCGTCGGTTTAAGCTTAAGTACTTAAAATCAGTCTCTGCACTTTATAAGCTACGAAAACAATATACAAATTGAGATATTTAACCTATGTGTTCAAACAACTACGTTTTTTCGCCCAGCTAAATACTATTAAAACGGTATATTATGTACTTGTACAGTCATCGCTTTCCTATGGAATAATTGGATGGGGGGAACTTACAACAACCATTCTAAACCATTAGAAAGTGTTCAAAAATTTATATTAAAAACAATTCTTCATAAAAATCGCACTTTTCTCTCATTCCAATTGTTCCAAGAAGCTAAAATTTTAAACACAAGACAAATACATTGTTTTCTATGTTTAAAATATAAAATAAAGAACCAAAATATATTTACAAGTAATTCAAATAGATCAAGTCAAAGAAGAAATCGTGTGTTAGAAATACCACATTGTAAAAGGAGGCTCGCACAGAGACATGCATATTTTATAGGCCCAAAAATTTTTGATTCTTTTTTTACAGATAATATTTCATTGATTCCAAGCTTTCAAAATTTGCCTTCTTTTAAAAAACACGCACTATCCTTGATTCAAACTAAAGATATGTACTTTTTTTTTCTATGATATATTTTATTGCCTTTAATTATAAGGAATATTATAATGTTTTTTTTAATATTTTTTATTTCCTTTATAACTATTCATCATCATCAGCTGTCTCTTGTCCAATGTTGAACATAGGCCTCCCCTTTTAGTCCCCATATTTCCCTATCCTGAGCCAACCGCATCCAACCACTTCCTGCAACTCGTCTTATGTCATCAGACCACCTTGTCTGAGGCCTGCCGACACTTCTTCTACCCGTTCTGGGTCGCCATTCCAGGACTTTTTTGGTCCATCTAGAGTCTGTGATTCTGGCTATATGACCAGCCCAGCTCCATTTCTGGTTAGCAGCCCTATGGACTACATCGGCGATCTTTGTTCTCGCTCTAATCCATGTATTGGTTTTTCTGTCTCTCAACGAAATACCCAGCATTCTCCTTTCCATGGCTCTCTGTGTCACTGATAATTTGTGTAAAATTTTTTTCGTGAACACAAAAGTTTCACAGCCATATGTCAGTACAGGGAGAACACAAGCATCAAAAAGTTTCTTCTTTAAGTAATGTGAATACTTCGGAGATTTCAGGATATATGAGAGCTTACCAAAGGCGGCCCATGCTAAACCTCGCCTTCTTTCTATTTCTACCTCTTGATTATCTTTGCCGAGTTTATTTCATGTCCTAAGTATATATAACTATCAATCTTTTCAATTATTTCTCCATTTACTAAGATGTTACATGATTGGTTTGCATCACTCATAACTTTAGTTTTTGAAGCATTCATTTTCAAGCCTATTTTCAGGGATGCTGTATTAACTTCGTTTATCATGTTTTCGAGTTCTTTCTCATCTTTAGCAAATAGGACTATATCATCTGCAAATCTGAGATTGCTAATGAGTTCGCTGTTGATGTTAATACCCTTGTCGTTCCAGTCAAGAGTTTTGAAGACATCTTCCAGAGCTAGTGTAAATAATTTTGGGGATATTGTATCACCCTGTCTTACTCCTCTTCTTATGCGGAACTTTTTGCTTGGTTCTTGGAGCTGTACAATAGAGGTGGCATTATTGTATATGTTTTTTAGGAGTTCTGAGTACCTATGATCCACTCTACAATTATCTAAACCTTTCATTACTGCCCATATCTCTACAGAATCAAAAGCTTTCTCAAAATCAATAAATGCTAGTTGTAGTGACATATTATATTCATTATATTTCTGGATGATATTTTTCAGGGTCTGTATATGATCGTTCGTGCTGTAACCTCTCCTAAATCCTGCCTGTTCTACCGGTTGGTATGCGTCTAGTTTATTAGAGAGTCTATTATTAATTATTTTTGTGAACAGCTTGTACAAGTGAGATAACAAACTAATAGGTCGATAATTTTCCAACTTCCTATGGTCACTTTTTTTGTGAAGGAGAATTATCGTTGCGTTGTTCCATTCTTCTGGTATACGTTCTTCTTCCAGACATTTATTTAATAGAGTCACAACTGCTCGTTGAAGAATTTCTCCCCCACATTTTATGGTTTCGATAGCTATACCATCAGAGCCAGGGGTTTTTTTGTTTTTCATCTGTCTCATGGCATGTTGGACTTCTTCCCATGTTATATCAGGAATGTCTTCTGATCCGATATTTTTAATTCCACTACAATTATATCACACAATTATACAATTATACCTCCACACAATTATACCTCACAAATACCTGAGAGTGAGAACCAAAAAAATAAGATTGGAATTAAAAAAAAATATAACTATTAAACAAATTATTTACAATCATTTACAGAATATTTTATTTTTTCTTTCTTATGTTACACAAAAATATTATAACTGTCCATTTATTATAAGAGCAAAAATTCATTAACATTTTCTTAGCATTGTGGGATTTTTTCATTTACTATTAATATGTAATTCATTGCTATGTAATTATGCTTTATCTTTATTTTTTTGAATACTCTGTTTTACCTCTTGAAGAAAAACAAAAAAATTAAATTAAATAAAATAGAAAAAACTAAAAAAAAGTACTTTGGCCATTTTATGCGGGGATAGAAGTATGAAATATTATTATATTACAAGGAAAAACTTCAGAGAGTGGTTCCACTGTAGCTCCAAATTCTCATTTAGACCGGCTTCGGACAAAGTAAAAATTGCCATGATGATAAAAAAAAATGCACATTGTTTATATAAAAAATTATATTGAATTAATTGGTCATTATTGACGTTAAATCTACAGGAGCACACGAGCAGCGAGGAGAGTAAACACAAAATGCGAGGCTTGTTCCGTAAATGATTAATACGGTATCGAGCGGCCCAAGTTGTTCTCCCGCCGTAACTTTATTACGACAAAAGAGCCCGGGAAATGTTGGATTTCCAATAAAACTCGAGTTTATCTTCGGTTTAGCGTCAACTTTGCCAATGAAGTTAGATGGTGTTTCTGACAAGTATCCTTATACATACATACACACAAGTTCATGTGGGTGCCTTGGTAATCTAAATAGGTTCCAGTGAAAGAGTTATATCTTGTAACAAAAATACATGGAATCGAAATAACGAAATAGAATAATTCTCGTTCCTTGCATTTATGATTAGCAAACCTAAAACCTTTAATCTCTACAACCATTTAGAATTTTCGGACTTAAACGAATAATTACCTTAGTTTATAATTTATATGACTGTGTAGTATTTTTAGGTGAGACATTTTATTGCTGGGAGATAACAAAATATTTGCTTCATAAAAATATCATATATTTAAGTAACTGGAAGAATCTTGACAGTAGAAAACATGACAAAGTTCATTTAAAAGAAAAAAATATTTTAATAAGGTAAACAAAATGTTTATTAACTGTTTATTTTTTAGAACTCCGTATTACAATTATTTTAATCATTCACCAAATTGAATTTACTTTTTTAATTTTTAAAACAAAAATAAATGGTGGACTCAAATAAGTGTTTCATTTAAATGTTAATACTACTTAGTCATACTCGTTACTTGTGTAAATATTGACCCAAATATAACAATGTGGCTTAGCTCAGTATTATATTTTTAAAATTTGTATGGTAGATTTATTTATTTATTTAATTTTTTTTAAATTTATTTATTCGTATAAACATCCAAGATAGCCAAAAGCCTTGTGTTGAGTTGGGATACAACAAAATAGAAAGTAGAAGCATGTATTTTAGATAAAAATTTACTATTTTTAGTTATTTGGTTAAATTTATAACATTTAGTGTTATCATAGCCTTGACAAAGACACAGTCTGTTCTGAAAACGGTCAAAAATTAAATTTATTTTTTAGTGATTTTGCAGAAACTAAATACGTAGTGATGTTATATATATAATTATTAAACTAACGCAAAATAACCCGTACTTGCAATAAGAAAATTGGCATGTTATAAAATACGAGAATTAACCGATCGTTGAATAAAAAGCATTAAAAATATCAACAAAATAATCAGCATCCTATATTCAAATATGACCTGGAACTTGTGAAAAAGTAACTTTAGATTAATTATTCATGAATATTTATTTTACCCTCTTCAAATTAATTACAAAAGAGGCAATACATCAACGTTTTTCCAATCTTCATAGCACTTCTCGTAGGCCGATTTCGGAATAGCTTTTAGCTCCCTCTGCGAATTGTATTTAATTACATTAATCGATTCAAAATACTTAACGCAAAGTAATCATAAATGTGTAGGGAACTTGGAACAGTCACTCGGAGCCAAATCAGGTGAAAACGGTGTACAGGGGAAAACTTTTACGTTGTTTTTGGACAAATAACCGCGTACAAGATGTGTGAGATCTGCGCATTATCATGATGCAAAAACCAAGATTTATCTTTCCATAAATTTGGCGTTTTTCGACAAATATCCTCCCTCAAATGCTTCAAAACATCTTAATAGTATTCTTTATTGACCGTCTGGCCTATTGGAAGGATCTCCGAAATATCATGCTAAACGAAGAAAACGGCCAAAATCACCTAACCAAAGTTTTTAACGATTTTGGCGTGGTTTTTTGGGTTTACGCATAGTTGGCAAGCGCCACTCCAAAGATTGACAATTTGTTTCCAATTCATATTCATACACACTCATCGCCCGTAATAAAGCACTGAATGGCGGCATCATCCATAGAAAGCTCTCTTCAGCGACAGATTTGCGTTGATCTTTCAGAACACACCGAAGATCAACCTGTTTATATAGCTGCCACAAACAAACTGCATCACAGATTGCGCTAAAAATTGACACCAATGTCTATGATAGTCCTATTAACTTTTTGAAAGAAAAAAAATATGAATGTCTTGAGCGTGGTTCTTTTAAATTAGAAATTTTTGATCATATTTAAACATAACTGTTTATTATATTATACAAAACGAAGCTTATTCATAAGAAGATTTTTAATTATGTAATGTATTAAATACATTTTTCAACAGTATTTTGAGTTTGTTCTAATGTTTATAGACAAAATACTAGATTTCACCCCCTAAGGAGTCAGTATTCTAATAAAACCAACTGGTCTAAGATGTTTAAAAAAATAAAAATTGGTTCCAGGCGTTGCCTTGTTTGTGAAATAATTTAATCAGATGAATCTCTTCACACCAATAAAGGTTTCAGCTCTTTAACTGTACTAAAATCTACAGATGGAAGAGTTGAGGAAACGCGGATGTTTAAACAATGAAGAATGGTGAATGTTACACCGTGTGTAGAGTGGTCACTTAAACCAGTAAATGATAAATCATAGTCCCTGTAAATGCCTAGACATTAATTTTCCTTCTATAAAATGTTCCTCGTCACTGTTTTAATTTCTTATATTTTAAAATGCTATACAAGAATAAATTTGTTCCACAATTCAATATAAAAATCAAAATTTTCAACATCAAAATTAATATAAAAAAATAATATTTAAACCAATCAAATAAAATAAACAATCTATTGCAATAACAGCGACATAAAAAAATACCAGATAAAAGGTTTTATTGAAATATTAAGTGAACTCAGTATGACAAAACAAAAAAAAATATTGATGACTAATATTACACGGGTGAACACTTTTATCAACAAAAAATTGTCATTAGCTTAACAAATTAGCTTTGAAATGATAAATTACTTTGTGCTAGTTATGTCGCTTTAAAAAAGTATTTTCTCATATGTCATATTGTAAAAGGTGACGTGTCAAATAAGAATATTTTATTATGAGCGATTTTGTTTCGGCGATGTGTCAAAAAATAAAAACACGAATAGATTTAGTGAATATTTTTTTACGTACAACATTTTTTTTAAACTTTTCAATCCAGTTTTGGTCACAATCGAAAACTCTAGAAACGATTACACAAAGAATATTTTAAAACAATTTCGGGAGGCAATTACAATAAGTCTGTTATGTCTACAGATGAAAGATGAGAGAACATTTCATATCTCAAGGAGACTATTACACGCATGGGGAAAGTTAATTTGATTTCATTCTTACTAAGTTATAACATCAAAAGCAAAAGAGATTATGTGAAAAGATTAATTACATATTGGGGAAATTAATTTAGCAAATGGAATAAAGTAGATAATACTTGAAGTGTTAATTCATTTACCGTTTTATATTCCATTAAAATTGACTTATGTAAAATTAATATAAAAACTAAATATAAAACTAGCAAACTAGTCGAACTTATCAAAGCCCTTCACTCAAGTAGCAAATGCTGAATCACAATCAACGATGTTGTCACAGATTGGTTTGAGGTCACCACCGGAATTTGTCAAGGTTACGTTCTTGCACCGTTCCTTTTTATAATCCTCTATAGTTCCTCATAGACTTAATCCTAAGGAAGTCAATTCTACTAGATTGAGGAATATCTATCTCCCCCTTCCAAAAACTCTGCGACCTAGAGTATGCCGATGATTCGGTAATAATTGACGATCTAGTCACGGGTCTTCAGGCCACTGTAGATAGCCCTAATAGGTACTCCGCATGCATGAGTTTAAAAATCAATATTGCAAATACCCATGTACTGTGTAACACTTCATACCTTGATGCCCGAAATTCCCTGACTCAAACCAAGTCATCGAAAGGGTCGAGAGTTTCAAATACCTGGGAGTATATGTTACGGAAAATGGCAGCTTTCAAAAAGAACTGGCAGTGCGGCTAATAATAGTAAGCGCCACATTCAACAGTAAAAAAGAAGTCTGAAGATCGGATATTTACTCAGTGAAAACCAAATGCCACCGTTATAATGCCTGCATAACACCTATTCTCGTCTATAGATGCAAATCGTGGCACCTCACCAGGGCCCAAAAGAGCAAAATACCGAGTTTTGAGAATATGTGTCTCAGATGAATCGTGGGTGTGCGGTGGTTTGAATTTGTGCGGAATGAATTAATAAAAAAAGGACGCAGCAACTCCTGTGACAACTGTCACTAAGCAGAGGCGATACGGTTGGCTTGGCCATGTACTGCGAATGCCTCCTGAGAGCCTTAACCACGCTTGCCTACTTTACAAGGCACCAGGTTTTCGATGTCCTGGACTTCTACTGCTGACTGTCGGCAGTTCATGACAAAACTACGGGATGCGAACCTGACTTGACATTGACTTAGTCAAGATAAAAATATTACTAGCTGCTTATCTATACAATTACCGTTACGAACTGGCCAATTAGAACGTGGCTAATCTTTGTTTTCTTAGGAATTTCAAATTCAAATATTTTTGCTTGCAATCTGTGCTTTTTTTTTCAAAATCAGTAAGTCATTTATTTTCGTCGTTTGCTCTTGTTGTGAGATTTAAAAAAAAATTATGATGAATAAGTTAAGTAAGGAAAATTCGCACCAATTTAAATTTAAGTTCAAACGCAGAACTATCACGGTGCAGAATGCAATGGCAAAACTGTATAAAAATATTGACCAATATTTCAATTATTTTAATATATAATTTTAAACAAAAAAAGTTGAACAATTTTAAACGGCAATTTTATAGGTATATGGCAAAAAAACCTCAGAAATTCGGACTGAATAATATCTTAGGAAAAAATAGTTCTTTGTAGTTTCACTCTAGATATAAGGGCGTAAATATTTTCCACCTAAACCCGGAGGCATTCTTTTTATTGCTTTCGGGTAGTTAAATTAAATTGAATCAAGATAACGTGGTATGGCGGATGTTTTTTATTTGCAGTGTCTTATAATTAGTTGATATAAAAATGAGATATTGATTCACTTTCGCCTGGATTACTGTGCCTTGTGTCGTTTGCACTCAGACGATGTTTCGGTTCGGATTACAGCGTCTATTTATGGATTGTACTTATGGGGGTATCTTACGTTATAGTTATGTATACGCGTTGTTATATGCATCTTGTTTATCTGAAATTTGTGTCGTTTCACAGTCGACGCTTTTATGTGATTTCTTTACCGCTGGGTAGCAGGATAATTTTAATCGCTCTCCATCGTCCGTCTACCGATGATATAAACAGTAGAATGTTTCAAAATTTCGAATAATAAATGCAATTAATAAAGAACTTACTTCTATTATGTCTGTCTTCCAGTAATGAGGCAGATACATACAGCTGTCAAGGAGTACTTTCTCAGTGGAGACAAACAACTGTTTACTCAAATCTGTAAAAAAAAAAACACATTTTAAATTTTTTATACAATTCACAGAACGAAATATAAATATAAATACAAATAAAATTTATTTTATAATTTGTCTTTGGGATCAATCTTTTGATTGTCAAACCATAAAAGTATAATTTGTAATTTTATGATTACAATTTAAAAAATTTGCTCATACAATTTTATTTATTTATTTATTTATTAATGAAATCATACAGCCTTTATATAAAACAAGGAACAAATTAACAATTTTAAAAAGTAAGACCAATTACAGATTTCACACTAATGAATGCAGGAGGAGAGGGGAAAAATAATTTTATTCTAAAAAAGTAAAAATAAAAATATTACATAAAAAGTTCATAAAAAGGACAAGACATTGTAAAGCTACTTTACTTTCCTCCCTCTCTCTCTGCTTCCATGAACATTTCAATTTAATTGTAAAAAAAATCACAACTAACAATAAATTATTCGATGCAGGTAGTAGATGTAGGTAAGTATAAATTAAGAGTTGAAATCAAATGATTAAAATTGAAAGTAAAAGTTAAAATTAAAATGAAAAGTTTAAATTAAAAGTTAAAATTAAGAATTAAAATTAAAAAGTTAAAATTGAAAGACAAAATTAAGAATCAAATTAAAAGTTAAAAGTCAAGTTAAAATGATCAGTAAATAATCCCAACATGTTATTAAATAATTTTGGGTGTTTTAAATTAAATAGTTAACAAATTACAACAGGGATGGAGAATACCTTAAATAAGGGAATATGGATGTCAAGGCATTTACAGGGCTTATGACCTGTCATTGGCTGGTTTAAGTGGCCACTTAACACACTGTGAAACACTCACCATTTTGCCTATGTTTGAACATCCATATTTCTTCAATTGTTCAATTTGTTGATTTTAGTGAAGTTAAAGAGCTGAAACCTTTATTGTTGTGAAGAGATTCATCTGACTGAATTATTTCACATACTAGGCAACGCCTGAAAACAATTTTTCAATTTTTACACTTCTTCTTGGACCAGTTGGTCATAAGCCCTGTAAATGCCTTGACATCCATATTCCCTTATTTAAGGTATTCTCCATCCCTGTTGTAATTTGTTAACTTAATGACTCCCGAGGGGGTGAAATCCAGTCTTTTGTCTACGAACATTTGGACAAACTCAAATATTGTAATACATAGTTAACAGTTAGTTAGTTAAATAATTGTACTGTTGATTTCTTTTTTATATAAGCTCATCATCATCATTTTTTTCCCTTAGTAATGATGCATAGGGCACTGCATTGGTACATCAACTGTAGTATATCTTGATAATTTTTTTTTAAATAAAGGTAAGATGATCAGTCTTACTCTTCAAGTGCCAAGCGTGGGAGTTGCGTGCTGTGATTGACCACTGTAATTCGGCCTCCTGATGTTATTGGTATAAATAAAAACAACCTATTAAACTAATATTTAATATCACCCATGTCGGTTGAACCCTAAATTTCTTGTTCAGTAAGCAAACGCGCTGACCATTTAACTACGGGCTATTTCAAATAATCCATTCCTTTTTTATAGATAAGTATTTGCTAAAATCCCATTTGTGCGCGCGCATTGAAAAGTGATATTACAATCTTCAAAATTACGATCACACTTTTGTACATAAAATTAAGATAGTTTCGTAATTTAATATTATCTTTATGTTGTCAGGAATTTGAAATCTAAGTGGGTGCTTTATGTTTTCTGCTGTTATGAAATACCTTATAAATCCCGGCTTGATACTTTAACCTTTTAACAATATTTTGATGTATCCAGAACAGAAGAGAAATATTTGATCCCTCAAAAGCGTTCACCTAACAAGTCCCTCTCAAAATCATATAATCCTTTTATAGGCCCCCGGCAGTTACGCTCAATGTTCAAAAGATGAATTTTAAATGAATAACCCTACCTCCCCCCGATAGCTGACATTATGTCTTAGCTAATTCTGAACTATTGTATGCCAAGAGAAAATTACTCATTATGGTCAATTATTCCGGCCGAATTAAGACGGATTCATTGTTCCTTTGTAAAAAATAAATACTATTTTCATCTAACCCAGTTTAAAATATTTTTATTTGGATTAAATTTCCCCCATTTTCAAATCAAAATTGATAGATTTATTCACTAAAAACTGGTAAATATGTAACTTGCGCATGTAATTTTTTTCTGCGTCTAGGGCAAGTAGGTTCTGAACGGAATTGCGCGTGAAGAAATCGCTCTGTTAGCGTATATTTAGTAAGTAAATACGCGTTAAAAATTCGTTTTCCACGCGCGTTTTAGCATTCAGATTACCAATCCAGCAGTGCTATTCTGAACCGATCTCGTGGCCGTAGAAAACACTTGTATTTCGCGTATTTTGTTCATAAATACACGAGATAAAAGTGTTTTCTAAGGCCGCGTAAGCGTTTGGAATATCACCTCGGGGCAGGTATTCTGAACGAAATCGCGCGCGAAGAGATCGCTCGCTAAATTCTATGCGCTCTTTTGTGTTCAGATTACCACCCCAGGCGGTATATTCGTAACGCATTATCCAAGTGCCTTCATAAATAGCTGACGTGTTGGATGGAGATACCTGACGCGTTATCCACCCCAGTAATAAACGAAACAAACCAAATTCTTTTATAAGACACTTATGGCGCAGCCTAGATACTACAATAAAACAATAATGTTTTTGTAAAGTGATGTTAGTAGGTGCTAATCAGGGGCGATTTTGTGGTTTAACGAAACTAAAAAGTGTGAAATTTACTACCATGCTGAAGGAGTTGGCTGGATTCCTGGCGGGGTGGACGTAAAATATGAGTATTATTTGTGGTTCCACACTGCAATATTTTGTTGTTACCGTAGGACTGATTACTTTTTTTACATATAAAACAGCATACATCAATATAATTCTTGGCCAATTATCTTTCATTCCGATTCTTACCTTAACACATCCTCGTGCTACCTACCCTAACATTTTGAATTTAGAATATATTTTGCGTTTGACATTTCAAGGATACATTATTAAAAATAATTAATATATTCCAAATCCAAAGTCTTATAGTTTGTATGTTGATGTTAAGGACAGAACCATGAGGATAGCTCAAGAGAAGGATAGGAATAAAAGGTAATCCGCCAGGAATAGTATCGATATTTTTTATTTATTGAATTCTTGAAGATCCTCATTACTTTTTCTCTGTTTTTACTACGTTTCTTTTTAATGTGTTTTTTACTATGGTTTTTACTGCGTTCTTCCGTTTTACTACGTTTTTAACTATAGTTTTTAAAATACGTTTTTTTCTATACATGTATAATTTTTTTCTCTATTTTACTATGTACTTTGTTTTTACCACGTATTTCACAGGGTTTTTTAATATTTTTTTGACTATGTCTTAAACTAAATTTTTAAATATAATGTTTTTAACTATGTATTTTACTATGTTCTTCACTTTATTTTGACTATTTCTACCACCTTTATTTATATTTTCTATGTATTGATTACTGTTTTTAAGATATATTTTTGACTGGCTTAGAACGGGGTAAATAACCCTAGTTAGATAGACAAAGCAACTTTGTAAAAATGTTTAATTTTATGTATACAATATGACTAGTGGACCCGACAGGCTTTGTCCTGCCCGAACGCTGGCTTGCCTGCTTTTACCTTGGAAAAAGACTTTTCATTTATAAGTAGGTACCCAGGTACTTGTTTATGGTTGAATTGAAAATAATTCGTTTTCAAATAGAGAATTCTTTTTGCAAATGCCCAAGTCAGCTCTTCTCACCAACAAGGGCGCACTTTATTCATTAATGCGATATTCAAAAATGTATTAAATGTCAGTTAATATTATTAAATTATTACCAAAAATCCAGTAAAAATAAATAATTGGGGAGAAATTATAAGGAATGTAAGGAAAGAATCTGAATAGGATCCATGAAAAGCGAATGTTGTTTGTAAACATTCTAAAACAAACTTTTTTTAAATACGAAAAAACAACATCCTTCCATTTATTTTGTATGTCCATTCTCGTCGAATGCAACCCCGGTAGGTCGATGAAAAAAAGTTTTATGCTTCTAACTTTTTTTTTTACAGAATCAATTGAAAATTTTAACTACGATTTATCTATCTACGAACACGCACAACGCAAAGATCTATATTTCGCTGAAAACCGCACGTTACATCAACTAGAAGTTCAGTGACATCACACGTACAGAGGAATTATATATATAAAGAAGATAAAATATAAAAATGCTGTTTTATAATAAACACCAACAACGTAACAGAAATTATTAATATACGTTGCAATTGGAGTACCAATGCAGTGCCCTATGCACCACTGCGTGCAGATAAAGACATGATGATGACGTTTACTTTGTATCGCTCAAAAGGGCAAATTACTAATTTACCACATTTTAAGTTGTTGCATTTATATTTGTATTTTTCACGTTAGAAGCAATGATTTCCCCAAACTTGTAAAAAACATATTCGCTGGTTACCGATGCTGACGCCAATATACAATATATACATTGACACAACACTATCAAAACACGGAAGGACTACACGTCATTTTTAAATAACTCAATTTTGGACCGTGCGCTGCAGTCGAAATATAAATTGGAAGCTTCCACGTAACGTAGGGGAATGTTCTAGAAGTCGAACCACGTTCTACTATATTCAGCGATCGCTCCCTCTTCGTTAGGACCTGATAGGCCATCTTAATGTAGTCTCGGTGAAGGGTAGAAGAATTCACCGACTTTGGTCAGAGGATGCTTTATTTATCTTTAAATAATTGTTTTATTATACAATGTACACATCGACTCCAAGTTGACTTACTAACCCGCAATTCGTTTTTAGTCGTAGAATAGGGGGTAGTTTCGTAAGTATACGTTTTGAAACTTTATTTATATTGCAACATTATTAACAAACCTGTTGAACTTTTTCAAAGTTGGTGAATGGTTTGTTTGTTTGTTTTATGAAACAGTACTTTATGATTTTCTTGTTATGTGTTTTTTAATATGTTTTTTTAAAAATATTTTTTGATTTTTACATTTATTTAAAATTATTTTAAACTTCTACTGAATGTATTTTATAATTTTTAGGTTTAATTTTTGTTTCTAAATCTTGAGTATAAAGTTATGTATGTTTTTACTTTTAAAACAATGCAACCAAATATGTTTATATTAAAAGTTTTGTAAACGGCAATTTTCCCGTATTTGTTGATAAAATAAAATAAATAATTTGTTTAAAATAAAACACTTTGTAAATTTACCACACAAGAGTTTAATACATAAAAACACGACAAGTTTCGGGTAATCAGTATTACCCATCCTTGGGTGTAAATAAAAACTTATAATAATTACACCTGAGGATGGGTAATACTGATTATAAGTTTATATTTACACCCGAGGATGGGTAATACTGATTACCCGAAACTAGTCGTGTTTTGATGTATTAAACTCTTGTGTGGTAAATTTACAAAGTGTTTTATTTTAAATAAATTCTAAATGTTTTTCCACAAAGTAAATGCTGAAACAATAAATAATATAAAAGAAATAAATTAAAAATTTATGATTTTGCCCATTTCTAATTTATTGCGTAATCTTTATTTTGTATCTTTGTTTTTTTTTCAAACAAAATATGGGAATTATGTACCGCATAGTATTATAATAAAGAAAAGAACAATGTATAATAAAAAACTCCTTGGGAATATTGTATATAATTATGTATAATATGTTTTCAATATAATAAAAAAAAAATTAAAAAAAACTATATTGTTTTTGTAATATTTCCTTTTGTAAAAAAAATTGAAGGAATAATCCACTAAGCCTCTATTTTGAGGCTTGTCAGTAGGTGGGATAGAGGAGATATGGAAGAATGTAATGAAAAATACACCACAACACCCAGACTAATTGAGAAAAAAACTTTCTTGGATTTTTTTCTTGCAACTGGCGGGAATCGAACCCGCGACGCCAGTTTCAAAGTTGGCTGTGTAACCAACTGCGCCACGGCGCCTGTCAAATAGAACACTGTTCGGTTTAATGCAGTTATGAATTTATTTAAAAACGGCATTTGTGCCATATACACTAATAAAATAAAATAAAATAATATAATATAATATTTAAATAAACACAAAATAATATTTAATTGGGTACAATACAATACAATAATAATCTTATTTTACAGATACGGTATACAAGATGCCTCGGTAATAATTAGACCTATGGAAAAGGTCTCGAGGTTGAAGCAAATAAGGGCTTGTAGAATATTCTGGAATAATGTAGGTGATAATATCTAATGGGTCGAAATAATAATGGCAAAGGACGAAAGTATACAAAGGACAGGATATAAATGGCGTAATACTGGATAACAACGGTTCTTCTTCGTTTTGTGATATAAGTAATGTGGTTGTTGGGACAAACCTCCGGCATTTTATCGTGTAGATAGGTGGGTCCTTCCTGTGCAATGCACGAAATAAGCCAGTTTATACCTTACAGTGCACTTTTAGATATTATTCTGGAAAAATCTATTGCATGATGGCAAAAAAAATTGTAATAAAATATCGCTGGTAGAAATGAAATAAATATAAATTGAACAAAAGTACACAACTCTGAACTACTTCAAAGTGGCATATTGAAGACTATTATAGAGATGATTTCAGGCTTTCTAAGGTGAGACTCTCTGGAAATCAAAACAACCTATTTTGTAAAGGTTTAAAAGTGTGTAGTGAGTTGCCGGAATATTTCAGCGAAGCTATAAATGTCTCTACATTAAAAAAAAAAGATTACGTAATACCAGTTTATATAAGGGTATTTATGTAATGATTTCATATATGTACGTATAATACTTTGCTGACTGGATGGGGAACTATGATAAGTCGCAATATACAACAACCAGTTTTTGTATTTATGTTCGCCAACTTACCGTTTACGCTATGGAGTTTTTGTTTGGAAGTTTTATAAGTGTATTCACAATATTCTATCGATAATTTTTATTTGTGCCAAATTATTTTAAGTGAAAAATGTATTTAAAATTGGATTGCTCTCCTCTAAATTTCGGTAAAATACAGCTAACATAGTTCTGCCAACGTTTGTTAAATGTATATTTTTACAACTAAATAAACATGATATAAAAAAATAACCAATTTTTTTGTAACTGTAAACTAAAGTTAATACTATTATGTACATACTTATATGTACAAACTTATTAGCATATTTTTTCAAAGAAATGGGTACTTAACGTTCTTACAATTTAATATTTATGAACACATATTATATAGAAATTTTGTGGTCGTTTTATTTTATTTGTAAATAACCGTGATAGAGAATGGCAATCAAGTTGCGGTAGAGCAGCTTTCGAACCTCGAATCTCTTCATTCGGAGTCCGCAACACTACCCACGGAACTACAGCCCGTTTCTTGCATATTGATATCGCTATAAACCTTAGTAATGAGGGCAAAAAATTCAGACAAAAATATTTGAAATTTGCTTGGGGTTAGATTTCATTAGTTAAGAACATTTAAAACTAATTTGTTAAAGGTTAGGTAGGGTTAAATATATTTAAATATCTTTTTTAAATGTAAGTTAAGACTATGATATATTTTGCAGCTGCGCCATCTATGACAAATGATATAATATTTTATCATAGCACATAGCATATAAATTTCATGGGCTTATGAGTATGGTAACAAATTAATAATTCTGTCAAAAATATAATTTGTAGGTATATACTAACTTGTACTTTTGTGTAACTTAGTTTTTTTAATCATTTATTTATTTGTTGATTGATATAAAGATACATACTACAAAAAAATAATCACGCATCCCTCACTTTATGAGGCCAAGAGCCCAGTGTTAAGTTGGGATACAACATAATGGAAAGTGTGAGCATGCATATTATTAAAGAATACTAAAAATAAAAATAATTTAATTATATTTTATTTTTATGATATTTATAATGTTTAACATAAAAAAGTATTAAGTACAACATTACTTTTATGGTTCAGATTTTATATTATAAATATTTTTTTGGGTGGAATGTTTTGAGAAAGTGAGTAATTTTTGGAAAACATACAGTCCTAAAAACAAAAATTGTTAGAATAATTAGCATTCCCGTTCACCGTCTGTTAAATATGTTTATTAAATTCCTTGAATTTAAAAATACTTTTATTAATTCTTTTTCCTCGCAGTAATGAAATTTATCAAACGATCTAATTTACAAATTAACTGTATTAGAATATGTCCCTGAATTTTATTAAAAAATTGTTTTCTCTCGTTATAGACAACTTTAATTAAGGAGTATTAAAGGAAGTTTCCTAACTTCGGCCGGGCATTGAAATTTGTTGGGTTTATAGGACACTGACTGACTTTGTTGACGTAATAAATACAGCTAATTATGTAAATTGGGAAGGAAAAACTTTAAATGAAGAGGATTCGAGATGGAGAAACGCCTTAAATCAGCGCTTCCCAAACCGTTACACGCGTACCCGAAAGGGGTAAGCGCTTGTCAAAATAATGGCGGATGGACTGCGTCGAAATATTTGGGAGAGGCAGTAGGCTAGTAAACAAGCGTGAGTTAGTTATTTTTTATGGTGCATAAAAACTAGTTTATCGCGACGCGACGTCCGTCTGGCACCAATGTTTAATAAATAAAAATATTAAAAAAATACGTAGTTTGCGTTCGATAGAAAATAATATTATTCTCTCGGTTTACTCTACGTAAATTAGTATGAAAATCGGTAGCGGCAAAATCAAGAATATTTTAGCAAATGGACACAACAAATACAAATATTTTGTTAGAAAGTTGCTTTATGATGTTCATCATCTTTATTTTCAATTTTTTTATTAAAAAATACAAATAACAAAAAAAAACGTGCCCTAACTATTTTAGGGCAAGAGCCCTGTGTTGAGTTGGGATACAAAATAATAGAAAGTGCAATCATGCATATTATATTCACGTAAATAAAAATTTTAAAAACATCTGGACAACATGCTTTGTAATTTATAAATCTATGCAATGCCTCGCAGCTGTCTTCTGCAATAGTCTCTTCCCTAAGACGAAACCAGACTTGTAAATTTCCTTGAAAATGGCCTTCATATCGTAGAACTTAATATAATTATGTTAGCGTATTATAAAACTAAAAAGAATTAAAGAAAAAAAAAAGAAGTGAAAATGTTTGTAAGATTTTTAATATTGTGCTTACAGCTAAGGCATTTTTTAAAGTTTTCGCCTTTATTTAGGTAAGATTATCTGCGTTCACGTATTACCTAATAATAGTAGTAAAAGTACGCCACTGGCTAGAGTCGACCATACGGAGTAAAACCATTCTATAATTATTATCTACGAAGTTTGTTACAGATTACAGCAATGATACACGTTTGTTGTTTAACTTAAAAGTTTCAAAGCTACTCAAATAACAGATTTCAAATAACGAAAGTTAATAATATTATTTCAGATACAATAGAAAATAATTTTAAAATGCCCCAAGGCTCAATGCTAGGGCTTATATTGTTCATTATATAATAAATAAATGACACATGTAAATCAATAAAAAACTGTAGAATCCAAATATGATGATGCACTAGTTTACATATCAGGAGATAATTATGATACAGTGATAAACCAGATAAATTATGATTAAAAAATATTTCAAAATGATTTAAAGTGAAAAAAACAAATTAAATATCATCATCATTCCTTTTCCGCACCTAACGTTGCATAGAACACTGCATTGGTATACAAATCGCAGAGGATCTTTATAATTTTTGTTACATGAAGGCAAGATGATCGGTTTTACGTTTCAAATGGCAAGTATGGCCAAAGAACACTTCTTTATGCAATTACTAATTTTTTCAATAAGATTCCTAAGATGATTTTAAAAGAAAATGTTGACATATATTTTAAGAAAAAATAATTAAATGGTTAATGTGTAACAGAGCATTATATTGATTATCATTTAATGTCATCTATTTTAATTTTTATAAATAAAGTTTGTGTGAAAATTAGGTATGATTTTAGTTCTTAATAATGTTTATATTACTTTTTAAATTTATATAATTTCTCTAACGTTTCTCTTTGTAAAGGAAAAATAAGAAACCTGCTGACAAGCCGGTTTCACGGTCCAGTGGGTTTCATTATTTTTCCTTTTATATTTTTCTGTACATGTTTTTACCTTCTTTAATAAATAAATTTAAAAAAATAAAAAATACCAGTCCTAGCAGGTAGAAATATTCTAGTGTAAAAACACCTTTTAAAATAAATATTTCATGTCAACCACATCGGGAATCGAACCCGAGACCTCTTGCATGGTTGCATAGTAGGAAAATGCGCTGACCACTGCACCACGAAGCCGAAAGAAATTAAATATCGCTGAAACAAAATATATAGATACTGTGAGAAAAAATATACCCCAAGGATACAATATTAATATTGTTAATCTGGCCATAAATTCTGTGGATAAAATAAAGTATTAATATAAAGTATATCAGAGTTTACTATCTTTATTTCAATTTCAGAACACATTCTCAATACGTAACAAAAAAAATCGCTAATGGGGGAAATGTAATAAATGTAACAAGTAATATTCTTATCCATATAACAATCATATCTTTATTTTTTTAAGAAAAGGAAAATAAAATAAAAAATACGAATTCTTCAAAATAAGGTGAAGAGGATTATACTCAAAATAAATATGTATTCTAATATAGAAAGAATGCACAAAGAAATCGGCTCGCTCACAGTAAAGCAACAAATAAAATGTAATATAGAAATTTTTATGCATAAAATAACTAAGGCGATAAATTAAATAAAAAAAATTCAATTTAACCAACAATGTATAGTAGATATAGATATAGATATAGATATAGATATAGATATAGATATAGATATAGATATAGATATAGATATAGATATAGATATAGATATAGATATAGATATAGATATAGATATAGATATAGATATAGATATAGATATAGATATAGATATAGATATAAAAAGAAAGAATGTTTTAAGCAAGGCTTTATGCTTAATATTATGTACACATTTCTATTTAAAATTTTGGTATTCCTGTTTTGTATTTCTTTGTTATTTTATAATTACTGTACTTATTTTTTGTTTTATATTATTTCATGTCATTTATAGTCAATATTATTCAATCAAATCCTCTCCCTTGTTACGGTGTCCCCAAAAAACCTTTAAGTCTCTTCCAAGTCCTACCATTAACTATCGATTAAGTTTAAACCGTTGTTGACCTACAGGGTGTCAAGGTCGCATAGTTTTTTTTGCCGCAGTATAAAGCAAAAGTAATATTTTTGCCCTCGCTATGTGCCAGTTGTCACCTGAAAAGGCATAATTTTTTTACGTGAACGTAAGCTTATTTATCAACAAAATCACGAAATGTTGAGAACCGTTTCTCAAATGATGCTGTTTCGTTCAACCCTAAAATTGTTTACGGTAAAAGTACTGATCCAGGGGTGTTAAAATTTCAATTAGTTTTTAGCGTAACTTACGGGACTTCCTAATGGCTGCTTTTACTTTTTAAATTTGCATAGTTAAGTATGTAGGTACCAAAAGTTTTAATCCGCTTGCATTAAAAAATACAGAAGAATATTATATTTAAATGGATAGATAAAAGGGAATACGTATGTATAGGAAATTACAAGGGGTTTTAACCTATCATAGGCTATCTAACGTTTACATTCATCATTGTGCAAATTAAAAAAAATAGTATTATTTTTGTATAATTCTTGTTATAAACAAACCTATGAAGTCAATTAATATTAATGTTAGTAAATTTATGATTAAAGATGGTTTGACCGTTACACGCTTGGTTAATTTTCAAATTTAAAATAGGACCTATTAAAAAGATATTTGATTATTTATTAGGGAAATATTCTTTTCAAAGCTTTTTTAATGTAAAACACCTCTATGTTTTTTACTGTAGGTCCTTTATTATACTATTTGAATGTAAAATTTTAATCTTCAAATATTCTACAACATATCGCTAGCTATTATTAACCTTATTTAAGTGCATATTCGGACATGGTGGTGTTTGCATCCCCTTGAAATCTGCACGGAATTTCTGTATTTTTTCGTAAGTACTATGTAAAATGTATACTACGGTGATAGTAAAAGTGAAAGTGTATATTAGTATTTGCATGTTGGTGTAGTTAGTGTCCTGATGGTACATCTGGAAACCGGCAGACGTAAAAAGTCGGTAGGTAGGTATGTCTTAACTTTGAACAATTTTTTTGGTGTGTGCATGAGTGTCCTAAACTAACATTCAAAGAAATTGACAATATTTATGTACACCTTGTGGTCTCTTTATGGGCCGCGTTCTTTTGTTCTTCATGTCTCTATGGCGAGAACGAAGTTAACGCACTTCAGGACTTAGCTTTTATGTGGACGATGACTTATGTATGATACTGTTGCTTTTGCAGAATATGATGTATTGTATACCATAGAAACTGCTGAAATGCTTTTTGGGTCGTTGCTCTATATTTCAGGTAAAATCATTTGGCACGTGTGTGTGTCAACAATCACTCCTGTCAAAGACAGAAAATGTCCTGTTAATGCTTAAACGTTTATATTCCAATTTCAAAAATAATTTTTCTTTTCGTATAATAAAAGAAAACAAACTTCATCAAGGTGGGACGCTTGAGGTGGGCTGGCCATATAATTAGAATGGACGATGAAACCCCTTTAAAATGCCTAACTCTCTCCGTGCCACAAGGACATTGAAGACCAGGAAAGCCCAAAATACGATGAATCAGTGTAGATATAACAATATTGGAAGTGAGGAACTAAAGAGGAAAGGCAGTAGATGTTAAGTAAATAACAGCATTTATCGACACTATTCCTGGTTGATTATCTTTCGTTCCCTTCCTTCCTTTGACCCGTCCTTATGGTACCTACCTAACATTAAAAAATTTCAAATTAGAAGATTCGGATTTAGAACAAAAACCAAACAACATTTTTGACTTCACTTAAAATCGGATAAAAAGTGGTTGGAATCGTCGCGCGTCGTGGAAAACGTTGTTATATTTTCTAGTTCATTTGGTCATCCAGTGGCAGAAATTGAAGAACATTCAGATCATATTAAAGGTAGGTATCCATTCCATGTTCCTATCCTTTCTCAAATATTTCCCAATCACAAAACTGAATGAAATTCGTTTTTCATTTACAGTCCGCCTTTTCGTTAACAGTAGACCGGTAAGAATATAGGAGACTCCCCGATTCAGCCAAGGCCCACCCAAGGCTGTGGAGCTTATGTGATGATGATAAAAAATTTAAAAAACTTCATCTTTCTTTTTTCGAAACGCTTGAGTCTGGAGTTTTTTTGTTTTGTAAATTTAAAAATTGTAACTTACGAGAATTTTTCAGGGTAATAATACCAAGTAACCAACATTACATAAGTATTTCTTATTCCTCTTCAATCTTCACGGAATAGAAATCGCACAACAATGGAGTTATGGAGATACAATACATTCATATAAACAGAGTTTTGTAATACGGGGAAAACGTACACACATAATAAACCAGCATGAAATATGGTACAGCGCTTTTCAAACTTTCGAGCTTAAACATATTTTTAGAAAAGCACACACGAATTCCAGTTTGTACTAAAGTTTTATTTCTTTTCGAAATTTAAAAATTGCGAGGGTCCCTAAAAAAAAAATCGTAAAAAAGGAAAGGAAAAAGTTTCCAAGCGACATGCAGCCATTTTAGAGCCAATTGGACGTAGTTATGCAGAAAGCGTCCAACCCTCAAAATGCTAAAAATGAGTAATGGCGGTTTCTTTAGCATAATACCTTTATGTGCTGAAAACGTTCAAGCTCTAAGTGCTATACTTTTTTTGCCAATTTAAGAAATTTCTAACCCACATCGCAGCTATCACTGTTATATTGACTTTTAAAACGTCCAAGTGGTTTGACTGTTTTCTGCAGCTCTTTTCTTATTATTTATTTAATTAGCAAAAAAATATAGCACTTGAAGCTTAGACGTTTTTAGCACATAAAAATATCATAGTGTGCTATCGAAATCGGCATTAAACCGATTTTTAGCATTCTGGGGGTTGGACGCTTTCTGCATAACTACGTCCAATTAAAGTTCTTTATTTTAATTATTAAAAAAGAATCCCGTATTTTGACTTATTATTTAAATAATGTAGGAATTAAGCCAAAATAATACCAAAGTAAATGGTTTGTATCTCAATTGTCTGTTAAGGGAGGGTAAGGTGGTCAGTCTTACGCCTTCAGTGAAAGTGAAATATTGCGGTGTAAAACTGGATTATAGACAAATATTTTATCTCCCAGAAATCGATTGTACAACTCATAAAATGTAATTTTAATTGTTCTTTATTCTATTTTTATTATAAGTAATCATCAATCAATCACCAGTTTTAATTATCTGAACCTTTTAGGTAGTAAAGGCTTTACTTTTTATTTACTTAATAATAATGATGATTTATTTAAGTATTTATGTTAGTTGAATGTTATATTTAGTGAGAGTAAAAGACTTTCTAAAAAAGTTTATAAATTAGCGATGTTTTGAGTATGTTCAAATGTTTGTAGACGGGCTGGATTTTCTTCCTAAGGAGTTATTTAGATCTTAATTTGTTGCACTGAGGGAAAACATTTTTGAGAAGGGAATATGGAAGTCTAGGCATTGACAGTACAATTAAATTTAAGCAACTTAAACCATGGTTCATTTACATATCATTAGTATAGATAGTACATTTACACTCAAACCAGCCAATGACAGGTCATAAGCCCTGTAAATGCCCAGATTTACATCTTTCCTTCTCAAAAATGTTTTTCTTCGCTGTTGCAACAAATTTAGATTTAAACATTAAGCTGTTAAGAGGTAAACAAAAAATAATAAATAATCTTTAAATATATAATTTTTCTGTACGTGTGATGTCACTGAACTCCTTCTAAACGGCTCAACCGATTTACGTGCGGTTTTCATCGAAATGTAGATCTTTGCGCTGCCCGTGTTTGTAAATATTACAATTTTCAATCAAACCTCTAAAAAAAAAATTCAAAGTATAAGTCTTTTTATCATCGAACACCTACCAGGGTTACATTCGACGAAAATGCATATGCAAAAATAAAAGAAGGATGGAATTTAAATTATTTATTGACAATTGTTGATGAAATTTTATTGAAATGATGTAATAACTTATATTTACATATAAGTCATTCATTTAAAAATACTATGGAAGGATGTTGTTTTTTTGTGTTTAAAAAAAGTTTGTTTTTGAATGTTTCCAAACAACATTAGCTTTTTATGGATCCGAATCAAATTCTTTCCTTACGTTAAAATAATATTAACTGACATTCAATACATTTTTAAAATTTGCATTCATGAATAAAGTGCCGGGGTGAATAAATGTACAGGGGTGCCCCTATTGGTGAGAAGAGTCAAGTTTGACATTTGCAAAAATAATTATATATTTGAAAATGAATTATTTTATGTTTCTGAATTCAACCACTAACTAGTACCTAGGTACCTATTTATTAATGAAAAGTGTTTTTCCAAACTAATAGCAGGCAAGCTAATGTTCGGGCAGGACAACGTCTGTCGGAACTGCTAGTATATGATTCAATGTAGAAATTTACAGCTAAATAAATAAAAACTTGAAATCTGTTTATTTTCACAAGAGTTGGGGATCGCTAGATCTTTCTAAAGGAAACGAAAATGTAATAATGTATGAAGAAGATACAGTATTCTGTTCATATTAGAAATGATGTTCTGTAAACAGTAAAGTTAGTCTCACCTATGCCATACGAGTATGCATCTTAAAGAGGGGTAACTTTATTCAGTTCCACGGGGGGTGGTTTACAGACCACTTTTCATTTTCATGCATTAAAAATCAATAACTCCACCCCTTATTTAAAATGGTACTCCTTACTTTGTGTTTGGGCGGATAAATGATATTTATACAGATCTGGGTGAAATAGAACCAGAACCCCGAGCCATTGGTTTTGACTACTCTTAGGTAACATCCCAAAAAAGGAAAATCATGTGGAGATAAATTAGGGCGTTTGTCTACCACGCTTGAGGTCTTTGGGTCAAATTCTGGCATGGTGGACTAGAAATATCTTACTCGGATTCTTATCATATAACCTGCATAAGACACTTGTGTCCATTTTTTTCCGAATGTAGACAACAAGAGGACAAAAAAATTATAACAAATTACTCAATTACCTTTCATTTTTTACAATAAATAAGTCTTTAAATAAAAGAATCTTCATCATCATCATCAGCAGTGGCGTTACAGCCCGTTGTGAGCCCTAGCCTTCTCCAGAATCTGTCTTCATTCCTCCCTGCACTCTGCGGCTCTTCTCCAGTTTGTCAGGCCAATTGCTCTAATGTCACTTTCCACATTATCCAGCCATCATAACTTTGGTCTGCCTTTGCTGCGTCTGCCTTCCGGAGTGGTAAAAATAATCTTTTTGGGGTACGGTTATCATTCATTCTGTGCACATGGCCCAACCAGTGTTATTTTTCTTATTTTTATGAATTGTGCGATGTTAGGTTTGCCATAAAGTGCCTCTAATTCAAAATTAAACCATCTCCTCCACACTCTGTTTTGGTTGACAGCACCAAATATCCTCCTTAATATTTTTCTTTCAAATACTAATACCATGTTTTCATCTCTTTTGGTGATAACCCAGCATTCGGCACCATATGCGATGACCGGTCGGAGGAGAGTTTTGTAAATAATAGTCTTAGTTTTTCTAGTGAGCAATTTGGATACCAGATGTTCAAACGAGCCATAATAACATTTCTTTGCTGCCAATAGATTTTCTTTAGAATGACGTATATTTTTACCGTTTTGTTTAACTTTTAGTGCTCATTTAAAAATATTGAAAAAAACGGACATAACTTATGTTGACACCTAATACATGAGGTAAAATTTATCAATACTACGCTTCATGTGCTATTCCAGGGACAATGAAATGTTCTAGTGTAAAAAACACCTCTAAAAATAAATATTTCTTATTGATCTTACCCAAAACATCGCGTATAGATAGTATGCGAACGCGCTTACTTCTAGACTTCGAGGAGGATAAATACAAAAAAGAAATGTAAAAGTAATAAAACAACTGGAAAGTTTAATACCATATATTAATGTGTGTGCTTGCCGGTGAACTCAGTAAACATATAAATTTATAGGAATATTTTATGAGACAACTCTCTGTTACGCACACATAAACCAAATCTACTAAATGTGTTTATTATTATACATTATACTTTATGTGTATGTAACATTAAGTTTTCATTCCAGTGTGCCTACTACAATATTGTTAACTTGTTTCACCGATAGCTTATTTTATTCGAATGCGGTGTACGTCAATTTATGACACACGGTGTGTACTACTATGATAAAAAAAAAGTTGAAATTTTTATTTTAAAATACGCGGGTTTTTCGATTCTGGCAAATGTTTTTTTTTTACGTTTGTGAACAACAAAACGTTAATTTAGAGATTTTAACAATGTCTGATTTTGTTTAGTAAAGAAGTTGCATTAAATTTTGTTTGCGGAATGAAATTTCTGATACAAAAACATTGACAATGTTGCAGAAGGTGACCAGGTTATGTCATGAAAAACGTTTACAAGGAAGTATAAACAATTCAAAGTAGGTGGAGAAAGCGTTGAAGACAAAAATCGCCCTTGACGATCATCAACATTAACTGATGAACAACACGTCAAGGAAATCAAAGATTTGGTGCTTAAAAATTGTCGATTGACAATAAGAGATGTGGTTAACATTTCAATTGGATCAGTCGAGACCGTTTTGAAAAATATTTTGTGCCTGGTGCAAAAGAGAGGTTTTTTTTTAAAGAAAAACAGCGACGCGTGGCTATCAGGATAAGATAAAACGCATGATATCTGGAGATGAGACATAGACTATGCATACGACTCGAAAACAACCGACTAATCAATCCAAAACTTGTTAGACCTCTTAAGAAACCGCTCCGGACATACCGTTTTGACATGATTGAAGATTTAAAAACCGAATCACTGCGCACTTAAAGGCCATTCCAAAATTTTCATTAAATATTGTTTTGTGTGTTGGAAAAAACGTTAGCATAAGTGTATTGTATCTGAAGAGGAGTATTTTGAAGTCGATGAAATAGATTTAGAAGAATAAATAAAGGTTTTAAAAGTTATAAACAAGTTTATCTGATTTTTTAATCACATTGTTATAACATATGTTTTAACTTGGTTTTTGCATTATTTGTACTAACAGGGTAACAGCACTAATATAGAAGGTATCTTACAATACATACACCATCGGTTAATGTTATTTGATCCTGCAACTATGTAATTTACAAATACTCTCTCCGCATAAGGATATAAATGTTCTTTGTCGAAATAATAAATATACATTGAGTGCAGACTGTAATAGTAAAGTACGACTGCTTAGTAATTCTAACAGTTTGTGCTGTCACTATGGTGAACTTCACCCGGCTTCAAGCGATATGAAACATCAACACAGCAGTTTATCACCTCCTCGAATGCATACCACCCTAGTACCTGCTATTTGCTAAACGAGGATAACAAAGGATTTACGGGACTTAAAAGGCATTTGACATTTAAATGATTGGTTAAAGTGATCAATTTACACTCTTTGTAACATTCGGTATTCTGCATTATGTTTGAACATTCAAACCTCAAAAAATTTCAGAAGTTGGGTAAGTTTGTCAATTATTAAAGGTTTACCTAAATGTACCGTTTTTTAAGTTTTCGTATGATGCGAAATTCTTTAAGCAAGGGAACTGATATTTTAAATATTACTCGTTTAGATTAAACTTGAAAAACATTTACAAGTAAAGGACTTTTTGGATACAATATTTTTGTATTCTTGTATTCTTTTACAAAGTAAAAATTATCTTTTGATTTTACAAAATTTTACGCAAATACATATGAATTACATGAAACAGAAGTATATAAAAAACATACTTTTTTAAAATACAGTACAAATAATAACATATGAATTACATGAAACAGAAGTATATAAAAAACATACTTTTTTTAAAATACAGTACAAATAATAATAATAATAATTAAAAAAAAAAAAAATAATCATGGTTTATTAACAAAAGTAACAATTTCTTTATCTACTATATACACACTTAGGTAAAAGATTTCTCTGGATCATGTCTAGTCTACCTAACTAGGTACAACCTGTTTTAAGGCAGACATTTTAATGCAAAAATAAACAATAACATTACTGCCTACTAGTTTATAATAGTTATACAATATTAAATAATACCATTTATTGTTTTTAAAATGTTTTTAGTAAATTTTCCGATTTTTCTCTACCTAAACCCAGTAACCAATTTTTTACAAATTTATTTTATTGAATCCGGGTCATGGTTTTGCAATGTTCGGGTAACATATTGAATATTTTGGGGCCCAGAAACCTGAAATTTTTTCGCCCGAATTCAGAGTTTGTGGTTGACCCCATGACCCCAATAAATAAAAGAATACAGTATCTAAATTCTGTTTCTAAAAACACAGTAAGCATTGAAACATATAAGTAATGAAATTTTGTTCTATTTGATTTATGCTATACAAAAGCAACAAAAAAATACTGATGCCTTCCATTGTGCAATAATACATCGAAAATGTTTAAAACCCCAAAATCCAGATGCCAAACATTAATTTAACTGTGGGCAGACAACCTACCTACTTATTTATGGTACATATTTAAAACTAATTTACAACCGAATAATATGCAAACATCTTTATTTTATTGTTTATTTATTTATATTCAGTTAATTGTATTATTTTATCAACAACATAATGCTATAAATCTAACTCCAGACGATATGAAACGTCAACACGTCATCTCCTCACCTGCTGCCGCCGTAGTACCTGCACTTCACGTTACCGGGAGCGCAGTCAAACGAAGAGATGTATATTTTCTGTTTTATCTCAATCAGTCGACACATTCACACTGAAAACAGCCGGTTCCCTGAGATTGAACACACAAGTCTACACCCGTAAGTGTTAAAAATATTGTTCAAATCCGAAAACATACAAACTTAAATAAGAATTTCAAGTGTGGCATCCATTTGAACTGTAATTTCGTATGAATCCTTGTTGCCCGAACTTAAACACGTTTTATTTTGTCTCGAGATTTAATTTTCTTATGAACTTCAAAGAAAGTATATTCGAATACTGGATTTCATTTATTTCAAAATAAGGATATCAAGTAAGAAGTTTAATACTACTTTCTATGTAAAACAGGTTTTAGAAAACAAATAAAAATATATGGTTATTAACGAATTATTTAATATGGTTTATTTTGAAGACGGCATATTTTAAAATTAATGTGCTATTTTTAATTTTAGCGTATAAATAATCCGTGTCAGTTTTGCAATTTTCAAATAACTGTTATTAGATATTTTTTTGATAGATGTGAAGCTGTAGAGAATACAAATGTAGGGTTTTCAAGAGGAGTTTTGCTGGTTGGGGGGGTAGAGCTCCTACCCTAGTTGGAGATTGACAGAAAACACGATGTTGGTGTTCCTAGGTGTATTTATTACACGGCGAATAAATATACGAAACTTTAACACGAGAGTAATGGCGATGACGAGTTAGAGTGACTGCACTTGGACTACATGCTGGAACTGAGTGATTACGTTAAGTTGACTTGGTTGGGCTGACTCTTTGGGCTGACCTACTTTGGTTGACTGACGTTACCACACCCTGTGATCTCTTTAAGTCCCCGTTCCTTTGTTCTTTATGTTTCAGTGGTAGTTAAAAAGTTAATGTACTGTCGGGCGTTGCTTTTATGTAGACGGCTGTTTTATGTGCAATACTGGTAGTCTTGCAGAATATAATGTATTGCATCTAATAGAAAACGCTGAATCGTTTCTAGCAGTCGTTGTTCTATATTTTATTATTTGTGAAATCATTTAGCACGTCTTTGCGTCGTCGATCAGTGGACAAAAACACCCACATGGATGTCTAGGCATTTAAAGATCTTATGATTTGTCATTGGCTGTGTTAGTAAAATTTCTTAATGCCATATTTAACATAAGCCTTTCTGCCAGTAGATAGTTGACTTCCATATCCACGTATGGCATTTCTAGATTATCTTTTTAAACTAAATTTGAATATTATATATCACATGGGTATCGGCCCACTAGAGAGAATGAAAGTATGCAGAACACTAGTAACATCTATAAAGAGTTGGAAAGGGGTAAGTTTTCCATAGTCCAGAAATCCTAATATTTGATTGGTTTCAAAGCTAGACAATGGCTCACCAGTCTCTCAACATTTAACTAACCTGACTTATTTAGCAGATGATTTTTACTTACAATATTAAATTCTGGATTTTCTCTACCGGGATCAATATCAATATAAGATAGAACTACTAATTAAAATTGAACATCTAAAATACTTAGAACTAACAATAGACATACAATTGACATGGGTGTTTTATATCAATAATTTAAGTAGCATAATAGCAACATCATCATTCTCCTTTTTTAAATTAAAAATATTGTTTAAAAACCAAAAATATTCTAAAGTTTGAAGCTTATGTAAAATCTAATATATATGCAATAACTATGGCGAACAGGGAATCATCATACTGCTTACGATAGCAAAATAAAATATTCCATATGACCTTCCTTATCTAACTCCAACCAAAAAAATCTTTAGAAAAACTAACAATCAAACGAAACTGAACTTATTCAAACAGTATCTTTAAAACTTATTCATAAATTGGCCACTGATGTAATTGTAGACAAAGAACTAAAACTTTGTAATAAACACGGACACAATACGAAAATATTATAACAATACCACATTCAACATTCTGAAACGAGACAAGAACAATCGAGACTAATAAATCAAAGACTGAAATTATACAATAAACTACCAGACAAAACTTAACAAAAGACTCTGAGAACTTTTACAAACGATGTTAAAAACATTATCATTAAAATATAGTATGAATAATAAAATGAATAAATAAATCCGTAAGTGGTTATAAATAAATTTCAATAAAAAAAATTGAAAATACGTTATTTTAGCAAACGCAGTTCTGTAAATACCTAGACTTCCGTATTCTCAACAGCTTCCATTCCATTAAATTTCTCTTTAAAAATTAAACATACCCAAAATATTGTTGATTCATTGTAATTAGTTTATTATTGAAGTTATAAGAATTAACTATTGAAGTACAAATTTTACTTTTCCAACAGATTTAATTGAAAGTTTCCAAATATTTTTCACATTCCACATGCAAAGCCATTCAAAGCAGTCGTAATAATAATAATAGCAGGCTGTTAATAAATAAATAGTGCATATTTTAATGACAAAACACTGTTGTTTGATTTTCATTTAGAAATCAATTTACAAGAAGTTTTTTTCTTTAAACGGAGAGTACTAGTAAGAAAGACAAGAATGTAAGAGTATTAGTATCGTATTGACTGAGAACTCTTAGATAAATAAGGCGGTTCATTAGCTAATTGAGTGGAATTATAAAGTTAGTTACAAAAAGACATGGCACCGAGCTTAGTCGTGTCAGACCTTACTTAGTGTTTACTACTCTTTAATTAGGTATTTGCTCTAGTAGATAAATATTTTTTGTGTCTTTTATGGAGTTGGCAGTACAGTCTATACTTTATTTTATAGTATTGTAAAAGAGGTGTTAAGGCCTGGATTTTCCTTAACAGGAGGGATCTAAGTAGGAAAGTCCTCGATGATTTTTTTTCTTTTTGTTTTTTTTTAAAGTATAGTATAAAGATATTTTTATGCTTATTAAGTTAAATCATAGCATCTTAAGAACTAACTTACACTTTTAATAACATTACTTTTATTTATCAAAGTTTCTCAAGATTGTATTTTTTTCAAATTAATTTAAAATATTTCAATGCTTTCTAAATATGTTTCATTCATATATATCAATATATATGTAGATACTAGCGGACCCGACAGACGTTGTGCTGGCCGAAAGTTGGCTTTCCTGCTATTACCCAAGAAAAAGACTTTTCATTGATAAGAAGGTACCTAAGTATTTGTTGATAATTGAATTCCAAAACCCAAAAATATAAATATTTTTTAAAAATATTGAATTTAAGTAGGTACTTGTTTATGGTTGCACATTCTTTTTGCAAATGCCCAACTCAGCTCTTCTCACTAACAGGGGAGCACTTTATTCATGAATGCGATTTTTTTTAATGTATTTATTTTAAAAATAAATAAGTGTGAAGAAATTATGAGAAATGTAAGGATAGAATCTGAATGGGATCCATAAAAAGCGAATGTTGTTTGTAAACATTCGAAAACAAACTTTTTAAGTACAAGAAAACAACATCCTTCCATTTTTTTGTAAATTATGCTTTCTCCTCGAATGCACCCCTGGTAGGTTAATAAAAAAACAAATTATGCTTCTAACTTTTTTTTCACCGATTTGATTTAAAATTTTAATATCTACGAACATGCACAGTGCAAAGATCTACATTTCGCTAAAAACCGCACGTAAATCGGCTAAGCCGTTAAGGAGAAGTTCGGTGACATCACACGTACAGAGGAATTATATATATAAAGATATTATTTTTTTATTATCATGTCTCTGATTTTATAAAATATTAGTGGTGATAAAATGTGTCTTTATTAATGAATTATTGATCCCAATTTAACATAGGACTTTGGTCCCGTGAAGTTGGGACACAGTTGGGACTTATACCTAAAAAAAGTACAATAAGCTGAATGTAAATTAATCAAGAAAATAAATAGTTGGCAACGCGAAAATTAGCAACAATAATTAATATGCGTAACCTTATTCATAATGTAAGATAAATATTTTCAAATGTGTAATTGAATTTTGCATAAAAAATTAAAATCTGCATATTTTCAAAAAGATTATTAGGTTTAGATTATAAACAATCGAGACAGCAATAATTTCAATATAAAATCAACGTACATGCCTATGTATATGTGGGATGTTCTTATTATGTTATCTTGTTTTAATTGCACGATGTACTGTTAACCAGTGTAATTATAAAAAATAATATTTTTCAATGTATAAAAAAAAATTGTCTCAACAATGCTTATTTTGTTTTGTCATTCTGTACCTTTAACTGTAAATTTAACTGTAAATGACTGCAGAAAACGACCCTATATTAAGGTAAAATCATTTATAGAAATTACATATTTAAACACACTTGGTACATCATTACTTGGCATCTTTAGATTTCTAAAAAAAAAAAAATGTTGAAATAATTGAAACAAAACAAATTATGATTGTTAGTGCATTTTTTGCGTCGGATACGATACAACAATATTTTGGTGCCAAAGAAAGGTAAAATGTTATAGGATACAACACATAAACCAAATAATTATAAAATTTAACAAAAAAAACCGTTATCCTGAGCGTACTAAATAATATGTAATTTTATATTAACTAGTAAAAAGCGAAGATACGTATACAACTACAGTTATTACTACATTCATTACCTTTCAAAGATTTATTTTTCTCCAACATTTTCATAGATTTTTGGACAGGTAATTTAATTTCAATATTGCTTGAAAGAAAAACATACATTTTGTGCTTTTACCTCAATACTACTACAAAAATAAAACAAAAGAAATTAGATTGAAAGCTTTATCGGGTGTACGATTTGATATAATTATTTTGGATCCTGTTTCAGAACCCCCCATAAAAAAGAAATGTAACATTTGAAGAGAAATTGTATTTATTTGAGATTCAACGTCTATAATTGGCGACATGACGTATTTCGTTTTTTTGTGTTTTTTTTTTGGCAAAAAAATCGAGTTACCTTCGGTAAATTCGTTATTTCAATTTAGAATGTTTTTTCCGTACTTACGTGAGGTGAAATATTTCTTTGAGCGAAGGCCACCCCAAATGAAAGGTAGAAATAATTTTACCGGTCTCTGCCCCTGTCATAATTTTTATTGAATTATCGTGGTTCATAAAGCCGATAGTTGGTTATTTGTAAATCATGTCGGATTTACCCCCTCACTTAAAGCTTTTATTACGTACGCCATACGCCAAATAATTTATCTGTAGTAAATTCGTATTTCTTAGCCTTCGTTGTTCACAAAAAATAATCCTACTTTATATTTTTTTAATTGAATTAATAAAATTTAATAATTTTATTTACATTTATATATACAACGTTTCTACCTATTTAATGGAGCAAGATGCTGGTGTTTAAAGATGGAGTTTGTTTTACAATTACACACTTTTTTGTTTTTATGAACATTTATAAAAAAAAAATATACAAGTAAATTGAATTACAAAAAGCAATCTTTACGGCATGAAAATTAGGATAGAGGAGATTACAAATGATTTTGTAAATTTGAATTAGAATAATTTTATAAATATAACGCTTTTTATTTCTAAAGGTAGATACATTTAGAAATAATTTATCAACTTTATTAAAATACTTTTTTTCCTTGAAGGAATAATAAAGATGTGCTACACTAGTATTGAACCTATGCAAACTTAAATCAAAATGTATTTAAAAAAATAATTTGGTAAAATAGTGTCTCTTTATTTTTAATAACTTGCATTTTAGATTCTTGTTTAAAAATTGTAGGTATCAATAAAAAACAATCCCTTATTTTTTTGTAAAACTGAACTCTTTGTTATTTTTTATACCTACACACAGGTTCCGTATCCGGGCGGATGAATAATACAGTTAAGTGAGTGAATAAGAATCAGCATCTTGGACAAATGATTTCATAAAAGGACGTAAGATGGACCTGGCTTTTGGAACGTGATTTTCTTATTGAGTTTTTATTTATTTAATTTTGTTTTTACTTTTATCATTTCTTATTTTGCACATAATTTCATTGTTATTAAATGAATATAAATTTCAGACACAAAGTTCAGAGTAATAAGATTTTTTATTGTAATTGAATTAAGGGATAAAATATGTATGTATTATAATAAAACATTAGGTGATTTCAACTGCTGACGAACGAGGAAAATCAGTGATACTGGAAATTGGATGTAAAAGATGTTTTTTACTCGTGGTAAAAGTTTGTGCATTTAATTGTACGGGAAAATTTCAAGATGTATGAAATATATGATTTTTTTTTTAAACTACTTTGAACTACGTCACAAGTTCTTCCGAATCAACCAATGATGTGATGAGTGTTGTGTTGAGTGTTATGATAGATTTCTTATGAGTGCTGTTGTTCCAATCAATGAGTGTTGGCATAGATTTCCAGTCTCTGGGAAGCCAACTCATCAATCAGCAGAACTCACCGACAAGAGCTTATACGTCAAAGGCAAAGTAATTTCAAAATTACTAAAAATCTAAATATCTCAACGCTGAGGATACGATACATAAAAACTTTTTTTTTAATTAAGCTTAGTTTGATAGCTAATTAGTAAAGATAAAAATATTTTTAAAAAACGCTGAATTTCCTTAACTTAATGTAGTGACAAATCGAAGTTTCGGTTTCAGTTTCGGTCAATTTTGGCGAGTGAAACGAGTTTCGGCCACATCTTGCTGGAGGATGTGATTCTATAAAATGCTGCGAACGCCCAGTTGTATTCCACTGGCAACACTACTGACTAGTCCAACTCGTTAGCGTCCACGTCGCGAACCCTGGGCAATGGGATCACACTTATAACGCTGTGATTACAGCAGATAACGAGAGGATGAAAGGCGAGTTTCTGGCGCCTCCAAATCTACCATAAAAATCCACCATAGAAGGCAACGGGAAATCACTCTGGTCACCTTTTCCCAGGAATTACTATAGCGAGTTCATCCAATAAGCGGATGTCCTGGCTGTGGAATATAAGAGTAGCGCAGGACCGACATTTTATTTATTTATACTTTTCTCTTATAAATTATAGTTAATAATAAAAATAATATGTCCTCACTGGGGGTTACCCGTGCCGAGGACACTTTACAATATACTTTTTTGAAATGTTTTTACATTAGAGAATAAACAAAGAAGCCTAACTTAATAAACAGAGATAATTAACAAAATATTAACAGTTTTAAAAACAAGGTATATATTATGTAGATCAATATTATTTATATTAAAAGACGCATGATGAAAATAACAAAACCCAACATAAGCCATACACTTGTGGAGCGGTTGATTCAATATCGGTTTGGGCAAATGAGACAATTCATTTTACTTCTACCTAGTTCCACTATCCATTTTTTATAGCCTTTTTAAACATTTTCTCGTTACTAATTGTTTTCATATACAGTGGAAGAGGGTTTTAGATTTTAATTGAATAATACTCAAAATCCCTTTGTCCGAAAGTGGTATTAGTTTGTATTTGTTTAAGTTGTCTTTATGTTAAGGATCTAGTGACTATATTATTTGTTTGTGATGTATTGTAGGGGTTTTGTCTTTAATTTGAGTAAGAGTAGTTTTCGAATCTTTAAGTGAGTATTGTTTTGGCGTATAATTGTTTTGGTGTCATAAGTTGTGATTTGTGAAATTTTTTTTTAGTAGATGTCTGTATCGGGGCTCTAAGTATTATTTTAATGCTATCATATGCTTTCGCTGTAGTGATCGCCAGCGTCGGGGGGACCTGACAAGGCACCGCAAGAAGAAGAAGATGTGTTATCCAATGATCAACTGAATTTGTAGCAAAATTATGTATTGTTTACATTAGTTTCTCGGGATCTTCGTATTCGTCATAAAATGAGTAAGCACATGTATAGGTTATGAATAAACAATCAGTCATAAAATAACTCAAGAATCGTTCACTCGAGTATATAATGTATTACAAGACACGCATTCGAAACGATAATACCGCAAATGTTAAACATACGTAGGTATATTGGGGGAAGAATTTGTAGGAATTAATATATTTCAAAACATATGAAATAAGGGAGATGGTTTGGAGAGGAAATTATCGGATGGAATGTAAATTTTGCGGCTAAGTTGCTCTAAACCAGGCGTGCCCAAACCTTGGCCCATGGGCTACATGTGGTTCAATGGAGAATTCAGTTCAACAACAAAAAAAAATGTGTATTGTACTATCATTGCAAAGATTCTTACGGTTTTGTAATTTTAAAAATTTCAACCGAAATTTCGAAATTACACCGCCCATGATGTCACAAGTTTAGGTCTGTGGTTTATTATTCATTTATTTTATTTACAATTTGTTTGATTGCCTACATTTGGTACATTTTTTATTACATAAAATGCAACATTATCCATAAAAACACATACGCATGGCCTGTTTGTGGGTAGTGAGTATACTAAATCTAGAATAGATTACGAAATCGGTGGTGTAGATTCATATTGACTCCATATATATGTTCGGCATACTAAATGGTATAATCGATGTTCCATCATTACTGGTACAAGTTAAATTCAATATTCTGACTCGTAGATTGAGAAACAATGAAGTACTGTTCATCGATCAGCATAGAAAAAACTATGGCCTTAATTCTCCAATGACCCGTCTTTGTCGTATTGTCAACTCAAAACAAGATCTGGTTTAAGTTTACAACGATTTAAACAAGCACTAAATAAATAGTCCAGATCTTGTCTTGATGTCCCTGTTGTTTGTCAATGCCTCTTTTCTTTTTTTTACGTTTTAAACTATTTTTTTATTGTAATATTTAAACCCTATAAATTGTATACATGGACAATGTCCGTTAATAAATAAATCAATATATAAATATATAAAAAAACATATAAAACAATAATTGAAAGTGATAAAATTGAGCGTTTCTGATATGTGGTAGAAAGTGGAACCCCGTACAATTATAAAATCAAATCATTTGTACCCGTTAAACTTAAAAATACGCTAAACATCGAAAAACATGGCTACTACTAATTTATTGCTTATTATATTTTATATAAATACGTAATTACAAAAACATGTGATATTGCAAAGTAGTTTATTCTCAATTAACCCAATTTTACTAATTTTCTCACATATTTTCAAAAAAATCACCCTACAATAAATTGCTCTTATTTTTACTCCATGTAAGGAAACATTTTATAAATCAAATTTCCTGTTGTACGTAACTTCATAAGTTTTCTGTGGCCCTTCAGAGGTTTAGAACTTTCTATACATTGGCGAAATAAAAATAATAACTAAACATGAATACCGACAATTGGTCAATGTGAAAGATCTTTATAACGTCAATACCGACGATCGACATTTTGAATAAGTAATTTAACGACAACGCCAAGCCAGTTACTGTATGTACAATACATTACTAAAACCCTAAAACGACGCGCAACAGTTTTCCAACACGGTTTAATGTAAAGGTCAAAACAGTACTTCCAGATTTAAAAATGAAGCATATAAACCTACGAAGGAAATACAAAAGAAGAACTTTATTAAAAAATATATTCTTGAAGTTCCAATTAGTTAAGCGTCGTAAAATCAAAGTGTCGAAACAGGCTGACTGATATATTTTTTTTATAAATCTACTGCGATGCGTGATGCCGAAACGGGTTGACATTTAAAATTACATCAAACAATAAAAAAAAAGTGGAAATATTTTTTTAAAATAATCAAATACCTCTAACTTATTGAGTATATTTCAATGTTTGTAAACTATGGTGGATTTCACTTCTTGGGGAATTATTAAGATTGGAATATAACAGAGAAAGAAAATATTTTTGAGGAGGGAAAATGGTCGGCCTCATGGTGTAATGGTCAGCTCGTTTGCCTGCATCTCGGGTTCGATTCCGGACATGGTTGATATGAAAAATTCATTAAAACGGTGTTTTTCACACCAAAATATTTCATAGTCCCTGGACTGGTACTTGAAGCGTAAGACTGATCATCTTACCTTCATATAACAAAAAATGATCAAAATACGCTGCGATTGTTGTACCAATGCACCATTAGGTGCCAAAAGGAAATAATGAAAATGAAAATAAAAAAAGGGTTTCCCACATTCACAACACCATATTAAAAACTAAGGGCTCCCTGTTTGTTCCCCGAATTACAAATTACTTCGGAGAGCGAACATTAAATTGCGTTGTTCCAAGATTGTTCAATGATCTCCCACAAACCATAATTAACATGAAAGATCTTCAAATGAAAAAAAAAGAACTGAAGAAATATCTTCTAGATACTTTATAGTGCCTGTTTATGAATAAATTTGTAAAATATAAATAAAATAAATATAATATAAACCTGTCATAAAAAAAAATGTGTCCCACCGAAAAGTCTTTAGACTTAGTGGGTAACAAATTCTTGTATGTATTTTTTAATCATAAAATAAACGCTGCTCTGCAGCATAGAAAAAGTGAAACTGAAATCGAATATGGACGTCTAGGAATTTACAGGGCTTATGACCTGTCATTGGCTGGTTTAAATAGACACTTAACGTACTGTGTGGTATTCCCCTAATGCCTATGTACTGAACTCTTCCGTCTTCTGACTTTTGTGAAGTAAAATTTATGAAATGTTTTTATTGATGTGAAGAATATTTATTTTTAACTGCGTTTCATTAAAAAATGTTTTTTTATATTATTTTTTTAAATCAAAGACATGCATTATTTTATTTGGCCTACCGAGTGATTTTAGTTGGGCATCCCTGCTCTAAACAGACTTAGGTTAGCATAATGCTCACCTCGCTTTGGTGAACGCTGATACTACTTATTATGAAATGTACGTTTAGATGGTTAATGAAGAACGCGGTATTAGTAATTCAACATCACCTATCTATTAGATCTATGTATGATAATATCCACCTATAGAGTTATGTATAAATTACCTTGAGTGTTGATACAAAATGGATGATTTTAATATTCAATAATATACAGTGCACTAAAACCAACCTAGGCATATAAATGGCTGTCGCAGGAGGCAAAATAAGCCGTAGACAATGCTGTCCTTATTCTAACCCTTATGAAAGGAAGCAAAGCATGGATTTTTTTAAATTTATTTATACACGGCATTTCTGCCATTTACATTTCACGTTGTTGAAAGAGTGCTCGAAGGTAACAATACAATATGAGATAATATAAAAATAATATTATTTATGCTTTATTAAATTTCTTAACATCTTCAAAACAAATATAATCTTTTAATAACATTACAATTTTGCTATCAAAATTTCTTAAGAACATATTTTATCAAATTAATTTTAAATGTTTAAATGCTTTTTTTTTATTTCTTCAGGTCACTTATTGAACAGCTTCAATCTCTTGTACGGTGAGTTTTGAGACTGTTTTTTACCTCATTGTAATTTTCATATTTATGACATGACATTTTATTTATCGCTTAATTATTTTAAGTATAAAAATTGCTACATTATAATTTATTTGTTACTTTACTGAAAGCAAGCCAATTTCTTTGTGCATTCTTTCTATATTAGGCTATTTTTTGTGTAATACTCATCGCCTTATTTTAAAGAATTTGTAAAAAAAATTCCCCTCCGTTACTAGCTGTCCTGCCCGAACGTTGGTTAGTCTTGGAAAAAGACTTTTTATTGATAAGTAGGTACCTAGGTACTTGTTTGTGATTGAATCCCAAAACTAAAAATGGTTAATATTTGAATATTAAATTTAAGTAGGTACTTGTTTATGGTTGAATTCCAAACGATTTAAAAAAATTATTGAATTTTATATTATTTTAGTTTTACAAAAAATCCAGTAAAAAAAAAAATGGGTAGAAAATTTAAGGAATTTAAGGAAAGAATCTGATTGAGATTCATCAAAGACAAATGCTGTTGGTAAACATAAAAAAAAACTCTTTTTATACACAAAAAAACCACATTTTTCCATTTTTTTGAAAATGCATTCTCCTCGAATGCAACCCTGGTAGATCGACGAATAAAACATTTGTGCTCTTTACTTCTTTTTTACACATTAGATTGAATATTTTAAATCTACGAACACGCACAGCGCAAAGATCTATATTTCTCTGAAAACCGCACGTCAATCGGTTAAGCCGTTTAGAAGGAGTTCAGTGACATCACATGTACAGAGGAATTATATATATAAAGATGAATATACACACATATTATGTAAACTATATGTATATGCAACTATGTTAACCATAGGTCTATATAAATTGGTTATGTTTTTTTATGAATATTTTTGTTTTTTATTGTTTATTATGTTAATTTTAATTAGGCTAATTGGATTAATTACGTTTTTACTTATTGTTATTATTTTGTTAACTTTGTTAAATGTGTAGCTAATCTTAGGCATGTTTCACATTTTGGAAAATGTTTCCCTTGGCATGGGACACCCCAGTGAGGGAACATTATTCTGTATAAAAAAAATACAAACAATGTGAAAGTATAAATAAATAAATAAATAAAAACCAATATATTTTTTACTAAATAATCACCAATAAAATAACTTACTGCACAAAATAAAACTATTCAAACTCGATCTATTAAAACCGATTTGTCAAGGATATATTGGAAACTTTGTTTTTGAAGTAAGGCAAAGATAAATTAAACGTTATTACGAGGTTTTTCGTGTGAACGTCGGTACTACAGATCGCGTGGTTTATTACGCTCGCAGTGCTCCTTGCGGCCGAAATAAAAACAACTGGTCACGTGGTAGACGGACTGACTAGTAGCGCGGTGATTATCGGATTGCACATCATTACAGGAACGCCGTTGAAATACTGAAGGCTTCTATTATAATTAAATACTCAAATATTACTCTAAAAATATCAAAAGATGAAACATTTTTATTACCAGTGTTTTGTAATCTATTAATTGATGAATTATATTGAGCTACCGTTCGAAAATGTTGACAATAAAATATAGTAGTTGTTCTGCTCAACCTAGGTGGTACATAAAATGGAATCAACAATCAGGGGCACCAAGCACTGGTTTTATATTTTATAGAAACGTCAGTTCATGTTCTACGTTCGCGCAATTGAGAATTCAAGGGTGAAAGTAGGCTAAATGCTGTCAAAATACGATCTCTCGAGCGAATGTATTATAAAATTAAGTAAGGTGGATAAATCGCCACCCAAAAACAAAAGGGCCGCAAATCAAAAGCCTCGAAATTTCGCTTTATTGCAAAAATGAGATTTAAATCAGTAATATATTCCAATAAGAAAAATGGGTTTTGCATAATAAATTACCCAAATCCCGCAACAACCCTTTTGATCTCTGTGTTCTGTTGGCTAACTTCAGAGAAAAACCGACATCACCGCCGCTCTTAGGATGACAATTAACACTAAATTCCATAATTAGATAGATACAGCTTTTAAAAACGCATCTAATGATATTTAAAAAAAAAACAAAAGCTCATTCATGTTCAAAATTTTGATTAGGTCTACTGAAAAAAGTCAACCTCGATTTTTGGCCGTTTTAAATTTGAGCAGCGAAATATCGAAATCCATGCATAACAGGTACATTCAAGAAAAAATAATTAAAGGGCATTTACTTTACTTTTACCCCTCATATGCCAGTTCCATGTTTGACTTAAATTGTGTACAATTAT
Organism: Micrasema longulum; assembly: GCF_059751315.1. Taxonomy (NCBI): domain Eukaryota; kingdom Metazoa; phylum Arthropoda; class Insecta; order Trichoptera; family Brachycentridae; genus Micrasema; species Micrasema longulum. The sequence continues at coordinate 214,522 of NW_028278226.1, read as the reverse complement.
GATTTTTGTAAATGTAAAAAATCCTAGCCCCGATACCAATTACTTAATCGCTTTTAATTTATAATGATTTTAAAGAAACATCTAGTTGAATTTGATTTTAGAGCGTTGATGAATTAAATCTATAAAGTACATCCAGTGGAATAAATACCTTTAAAGCAAATCAAATAACACTATAATGTAGCCCCTTGGAAATCTAATATAGCTAGAAACCACAGCCGTAAATAACTTTCGAGGGTAGTGATCCACCACTAATTCATTTCGTTCGTCCTTCCTCCTTAGATTGAAGTCTTGGGTACTTCAAGACAATGTTTTATTTTAATAGGGTCCCGCAATCCCTTGGTTTTCATATAAAAACTATATAATTACAAGTCTGTGTAAGAAAAAATATAATGTGATACTTAAAACAATACTAAGGTATTAAAGTATTTTTATGGTGAAAGCAATACAAGTAAAATTGTTCCAAGCTTTCATTGAATTTTTCTGAAAATATTTTTTTTACCTAATTAAAAAGAAATTTGATCAATAATAATTACTAAAAATCATATGAACAAAGTTCATGTACCAATAATCAAAATATTAAAGTATGGAGATATTAGTAAGCAAAATGGACAGCAATCATTTCAAACTCGAGTCTATAAATGGATATCAAAAAGGACTGGACAGGAAGCTGTTGAATATCTCATATGCCAGAGAATGCATTGAAAATGTTTTCATTTTTTCTCTTTTGCTTCGATGTGTATTTTTTATTTACTTTCCTATTTCTTTTCAAAATTATAATATATTAAACTTAAATTGTAATTGATGCGAAAGTACACTTATTATGAAAAAAATAAAAAATACAGTTAACGCTCCGGAACGTGCCAGTTGAGTGGTTACATAAAAAAAATCAATGCAAATGTGATATGAAATTTGGCATACTCATTTATTTATTTATTTATTTAACTTTTTGTACATAATGTTATTTGTACATTGGCGGGCTTATTGCCAAATGGCAATTTCTTCCAACCAACCAATACTCATATATTTGTATTTATTTTTATGTTGGATAGTTGAAATATTAAAATAAACAGAAACTGTGACTTTTTATTATTACATGTTGTGTAAATAAATATTGATATTAGAGCGGATTTCAGGCCTTTGTTACCTCCTACGATTCTGATACCAGTCCAGGGTCCTGATTACAATAGAAAGGCATGAAAGGATTTCCCAGCAATTTTCTACATAGAAACTTAATTTGTCTAATACATTATCGGAAGCATATTTGCTATTGTGTAACTCAGGAAACAAATGAAATCAACCAATCAATTAGTGGGTAAATTATTTAAATATGTTACTAAAATGGTACTATGGCGGCTTGACTTACACACGGAAGGATCCGGGTTCGATTCCCGGTGAAAACACAAATATTTAATGTGATTTTTTCAAGCCTGGGTGTTTTGTGATGTAATTCACTACTGTAATTGGACCTTCTGGTCTGTTATGGTGCAAAAAATAACAAATAAATGCTGTTCTGCAGCATTTAAACTGAAATATTTCAATTTTTTTTTTCAACAGAGAGGGAAAAAGTTTTCGAGAAGGGAATATGGAAGTCTAGGCATTTACAGGGCTTCCCTTCTCGAAAACTTTTTCCCTCTCTGTTGAAATAAATTTAAATACGAACAACTCCCTAGGGAGGAAATCCAGCCAGTCTGCAAGCATTTGGACATAATCAAACATTGTTGAAATATTTCAATTTATGTGACACACCCGAAAATCAATGACCACTGTCATTTGGTCTACTATCGTCTTTAGGACAGTGCAGAAATGAAATCATGCATTCCCTGTATCAAAACATCAAAATTGATGACACGCACGATACCAAATTTCTGACAGCAAGGAAAATAGTATACGATCTCAAGTCCCTAGAAAATAAACTCATTTAGTTACTCTGTTTATTCAACATGTAATATTATACATACGAGTACATCAACGAATAACCTTGTTTTCACTGGCATCTCTAACTGCGTAGGAGATTCTGTGCTTTCACTACTATAATCCTACACTTATCAAATATAAAAAAATATTTAGGCTTTTTGCACAGCTAAAAATTGAATTTAAATAGACAAAATGGGTTTTGTACAAGTAAAAAGTAAGATACAAGTACATTTTTTTTCGACGAAAACGTAACAATTATTTTGGTTAAAACTTTTTTAACTTATCTTTTTATAGTGCGATTGGCCCATAGCTACCCATTTTAATCGAGGACCAAAAAACAGTCAAATATTAAATTAAAAACACCTTTTGAAGAACGCTTTAACCAGAACGTCTCTCGTAATAACCAAACGAGCTGACCACTGCGAAATGCGTCCGAAAAGCTTACAACAAAAAGCTGTTCAGAATTATAAAACAAAATATTAATTAAAAATTATTTATCATTATTTTTCTGTGCGCGTCCAGTGAAACATATAGGGTACTGCATTAGTAGACCGATTGCCAGGTATCCTGGTCAATTTGATTATGTAGAAGGTAAGGTGATCTGTCTAACGCTGAAGGTCCCAATCCAATATCAATAAATACTTACAGTGTAAAACCCCGTTTAAAACGCATACGTCACAACCCTGTCAGGAATCGCACCTAGGATCTCAAGCACGGTAAACGAATGTGCCAACCACTACAATTCTACACATGTTCACTCCACTCAATTTCCTCTTTACGGATTTTAATCTTACCTGAGAGCAATCTAAAGAACTATTTTAGGCTCCTGAGCCGCGATTCTGTAACTATGTTCCTTAACTTAAGGCGACTATTAAGGATCAAATCCTTAGTTAAAGATGTTTGCGATTCTCGATCAAAAATTTGACAGATGAATTCCTTCCGCGAAGGCCAAAGTCCTTAAAACTTTCCTTAACTTAAGGCGGTCATTTTACCCGACGCTAACGCTAAGGATTTTGTGCAATTTTGTTTTGAACAGAAAAGTATTCTAAATACATAGTTCATTTCGCATATAAACGTAAATTAACATTGTTTGTAATTTTATTCTGTATTTTTGTCATTATAAATTACTATCTACGTAAAATAATTACTATGTTTGATGCTTTTGTCAAACTTTGTATTTCAAATATTATTCTTTTTATATTTTTAATTTCATTTTTTATTTACTATAAAAAAGGGACCTTTTAATCTTTTACAGAATATTTTATTTAATCTTTCTTATTTTACACAAAAATATTATATCTGTCTGTTTATTATAGGAGCAAAAATTCATAAACATTTCTTGTATACCCGCGAACAGGCCATGCCTTTGTGAGATTTTTTGTTTACTATTTTTACTGTTTATATGTAGTTCGTTTCATTGCTATCTAATTATCCTTCATTTTTTTAATCATCATCAGTAGCGCTACAGCCCGTTGTGGGCCCTGGCCTTGGCCTGGCATTTTTTTAATACTCTGTTTTAAAAAAAAACTAACAAAATTAAATAACAAAAAAATGTTGATAAAAGAAACCTTGTAATACCTAATAAAATTGATTTATTGTAGATGTTTACTTTGCGTCGAGTTAACTTAATGATCGCTTATGTATTTATATGATGTTTTCTTACAAATATTTTTTATGAAAGAAATGAACTATAATCTAATAATGTCAACCACATCGAAGTTTGCATACAATTATAGATTTTTGACATACGGCAGTGTCATGTTATTATTAACTATGCATTGTTCTTTCATTCTAGGATTATAGATAAAAAATATTTCAATAATGGCTGCAGTATATTTAGAAGGAAGCAAATTCTTTGAGGCCCCATTATAGGCTGTTAAGAGATAGTCAAAACCCTTTGGAGTTGGAGGAACAACAGTTCCAAAATTTATTTAGAATATCTAGGGCCACAATTACTACAATTTTGACTTTTGAGCGTTTATTTCTTACTTCTATGGCTAAAACATAAAACCATAGACAATTAACGCGGTATTTCCAGTAGCCAAATATAATATTAAGGATTTATCCTTACCACAAATTGTAAGGATCTTTCCATACCAACAGTAAATCGAGAATCATAATTTTTTTAAAGACATCTTTTGCAAGGGATAAAATCCCTACTTAAGGATTCCTTAAAAACGGTAAGGAATGTTACAGAATCGCGGTTCTGGTTCCATTTCGCAAACAAAACTTTATTTTTCGTTCGCCTGGACACAGCTAATTAAGTTAATAATTTATTTAATAAAAAATGGGAAACGTATATGTGCACGGTGTGAAAAGTTTCTACATTTTCATACAATATAAATGTATTAATACAGCGTCGAACAGCGCCGTTTTCAACAGGGCGGTGAACTAATAGGAAAGAAAAATCTTTTCATACGAATATAACTGGTTTACCCTACCTTTACCTTCCATAATTTATGTAATTGAACACAGAAGTTAGTAGGAACTTGTAAAGTCCTTAGTGTACTTGGTTCTCGGAGAAGTAAACTCGAGTGGAACGGTTCCGCCATGCCATAACAGTTGTCATTAATCTCTGACGTTTCGGGCCTATTCGGGCCGCCATTTTGGGGCCGTCTACCCTTATTGGAAAAGCTGACAACAGGAAATGGAAGATTTTCGAATGTATTATAATACTACGTTCTTTGTAACAACAACGTGACATAAAAAAACACGATATTTAATACATTTTTAAGCATAATAATTACAGTTTACAATTGAAATATAAAATAATTCATTTAGATGAATCTCTTAACAAAAATAAACGTTTCAACTCTTTTACTTCACTAAAACCAACATTGAAAGCCTCAACCACTTATCCGAATTCGTTTTAGAGATCTTGTGGCCTCTTTTCAGATCCGCGCATTGCAGAAAAAAGTTTTTCAGCTCTAATAAAAGGTTAATTGCTATGATTTTTATTAGTATTCTTTGTTTACAAAAGATTCGTGATTTTTTAGATTTTACATTTACTGCTTTCAATGCTCCTAACAGCATCAGTGCACCTCAATATACTAAATGTATCTGTCACTCTTAATTTTTTTTTCCAATTCTGAAGGCGAAAGGGTATTCTAGTTCATTGGCTTGTTAGTAAACCGGGAGAATCAAATCTGACCGGAAGAACCAGAGTCGTCACCACCCCTCCACCGGCCATTCTGTAACAGTTCGTACAGAGCAACATTTTCCCTTTTTTTCTGTTTCAAAAACACCCTGATTCAGACATCTATTAAAAAAATAAAGCCCAAAAGAACACCAGAGTGCATAAGTTTCCAGAATCACCCTAACTAAAATTAATAGGCGGAAGAATATAAGAAATATGTATGTTTAAACAAAGCAAAATAGTGAATGTTACACAGTGTGTAAAGTGGCCACTTAAACCAGTCAATGACAGGTCATAGGCTCTGCAAATGCCTTGACTTTCGTATTTCGTTCCCTAAAATGTTCTCCATCTCTGTTATTATTTGTTAATCTTAAGAACTCCCTAGGGGGTCTTTTGGATACAAACATTTGGATAAACTTAAAATATTAACAAAATCAAATCAGCAACAAAACGATGAACTACGTCATGAATAGTCAAACGAACTAACCACTTTTTCAAATTTATTCCCTTCCCGCACCTAATGGTGCAAAGAGCACTGCATTGGTACACCAATCGCACCGTGTCTTGATCGTTTTTGTTACATGAAGTTAAGATGATCAGTCTTATGTTCAGTCACCAGTTCAGGGACATATTTTATTGTAGCCCGATGACTAAAAAAAATACGTGCTTGGTGGTGTGAGGTCAAATTAGACCCAGTTTTAAGTCTTGCCTTTTGGGCATTTTTTGTGGGTTTTACAATATAACTCATCATTGCAACATGCTTTGATTCACAAAAAAAGTATTACAGTAAAGTTTTGTAAATAACTTTTCATGATTTAGTTAAGGAAAATTATGTATAAAATTACTTTTCACATAATCGATTATTTACAATACTACTGACTATAATCGGACCCATTTTCGTCAGGTGTTAGTTAAGCTGACCACTACACAACGAAGAAAATTAATTCAAGTCTGTTTCGAATGATCGAATCCTATTTCTTTACAATAACAAGTGTGAAAACAATTTTTATGCTTATTTCTCGTCCCAATACGTTTGAAAGAGGTATTTTTTAATATTTTTTAATTGGGAATTTTAAATGCATTGGAGCTCTTGAAAATGCATTGTGGGAATTCAATGGAAGGACAAACGAATAACATTTCCATTGCATTCAATTGAATGAGTCATATTCCGAGTAAACTGGGGAGACTAATCCCATATCGGGCTACATTGCGGCTAGTGGAGGGTACTGCAAATAGGGGATGAAAGTGATCGTAAATTAATTAATTAATATTGACCTTTAATATGAGGATTTTATCGGAAAAGTTTGATTTTATGGCACCTGAAAAATATTTATCAGATTTATTTGTCTGTGATTAAAGCACGGATTAATCGTTACTCCATTGTCTATCTCCACAGACATCACAATTTATTTTCATGTTATTAATAACATAATATTCATGTTATTAATAACATAATTTAACGGTATTAAGTAAAATAGCAAAACACTTTTTTTTAATGTTTACAAAATAAGTTTAAAAAATTACTCAAAATTTAAGTCTGGTCTTTTTAGGGCTTACGACCTGTCATATGCTGGTTTTAGTGGGCAATTTTACACACTGTGTAACATTCACCATTTTGCCTATGCCTGAACATCCTTTTCTAAAGTGTTCTCCATCTCTATTGTTGTTTGTTAATCCTAATGACTCCCTAGAAGATGAAATCCATTCTTTTATATATAACCATTTGGACAAACCCAAAACATTATAACATTTAATTTAACGTATTTTGTAAATATTTATTTATGTAACCCCTAGACTGGCATATGAAGCGTAAGACTTATCATCTTACCTGCCACAGTAATCCATGAATATGAAACAAAGCATCTCTTTTATTTTCAATCTCAAAAAATATGATCATTTATCACCCTTTCGCTTCGACCTCAAGTGGCTTCGTTTTTATCAGCTCATAAACATTCAATCTCTTTAGACACTTCTTTATGATATTATTCGCAACCTTTGGGCTGCAAAATATCTTGCTGTGAAGTTCGTTTATCTTTTTGATCATGGCCTTTCACTTCGCTCTTCTCAAGAGAGAAAACTTTCCATTCCTCGACTTTTTTTACATTTTTTAGCAATTTCTTTTCTGTTTAAGGTACGTGACTTTGGAATGAATTACCTCTTCATATAAAAAACGCACCTTCTTTGACCACCTTCAAGAAACGCCTGAAACATTACTATATATCGTTAGGAACCCTAACCTCCCTTCATTTTATTGTTTTATTTTTTTTATTAAAAAAAATACTTTTATTCATTTTCTTTCCTGGTTCCTCTTTTTCTTCCCTTCCAAACTCATCTAATAACACATTCCTCATCCTTTAATATGACATAATAAAATAAAACAAAAACTTTGGACAAGCCTTGTCTCCCCATTGAAAAACAGCTGTTATTTTTAATTAATTAACGTCGGCTTTGTGGTGTAGTGGTCAGCAAGTTTATTTAATATGTAAGAGGTCTCGGGTTCGATTTTCGTCATAAAATATTTTTTTTAAAAGGGTGTTTTAAAACTAGATTATTTCATAGTGGAGAAAAAAAAATGTGGAGAACGATAAAAAGTTTAATACAAAACGAGGACAGAGAAATGAGAAAAGACATTGAATTTCCGCAAAAAGTACAAGGTAATTTACAAAACAAATTCAATAAATATTTTATTGAGAGCATAATAGAAATTCATAAAAGCATATATAACATAAAAGAGGACCCTATAGAAAGCAATTTTCAGGGTAATGAACAAGAATTTGCATTTAAAGAGATAGATTTAACATATCTTCAACAAATATTAAACAATACAAAATCAAAGACAAGTCCCGATGGCATAACCATTCAAGTAATGAGTGACGCAATGCCAATCATAGGATCTTCACTTTTGAGTATCATCAATGAATCCCTTCTGAGAGGGAAATTTCCAAACACATGGAAAACATCAACGGTAATACCAGTACCTAAAGTAAAAAATACAAAAAATGTGAGGAATATAGTCCTATAAATATGTTACCAAAATACGAACAGGTACTAGAAATAGTAATAAAAAACCAACTAGTTGAATATCTAGAAGAAAATGATTTATTATGTGAAGAACAATCTGGATTTAGAAATAAAAATTCTTGTGAGTCGGCGATCAACATTGTGATAGATACATGGAAAAATAATATAGATAAAAATAAGTTTATATAAGCTGTATTTCTAGATTTTAAGAGGGCATTTGAAACGATAGATAGAAAAAAATTAATACAAAAACTAAGAATACTTAGACTATCTAATAGTGCTATCAAACTGTTTCAAGAATATCTAAGTGAAAGGAACCAAATAACAAAAATAGATAACTCAGAATCGGAACCGATTGAAAATGAACTAGGTGTCCCCCAAGGATCAGTGCTAGGACCAATATTGTTCATTATATATATAAACGACATCACACAGATAATAAAACACTGCAAAGTACGACTATTCGCAGATGATACCCTTATATATATAGCGGGAGAAAACTATGAAGACTCAATTAATAAATTGAATGAAGATCTACAGAACATATCGTCATGGCTAAAGATAAATAAATTGAAATTAAATGTTAGTAAAACAAAATATATGGAAATAGGTAATAAAGCACATGGCATAACAATGAATGTAAATATTGATGGTAAAATTATTGAAAGGGTTGATGAAATGAAATACTTAGGAATTATTCTTGACTCCAGATTAAATTTAACATCACACTTTGAATATATACATAAGAAAATTTCAAAAAAGATTTTCTTCCTAGGAAGAATTCGAAAAAAAATAAACAAAAAGAGTGCAGAACTTATATACAAAACAATAATTGCCCCTCATTGGAACTATTGCTCTACTATATTATATTTAGCTAACGAGGGAGACATAAACAAGTTTGAAATACTACAAAATAGAGCAATGAGAATTATACTGAAAAAAAGCAAATATAATAGTGTTGAAAAAATGAGAAAACAATTGAACTGGATAGGAATAAAGAAAAGACTATTGTATAATGTATTTGTATTTATATATAAAGTGTTTAATAATCTCATGCCAAAGTATTTTATAAGTGAAATTATATTAAATAGAAATGTACATAAATATAGGACAAGAAATAGAAATAGGATAAGACTACCACTTAAGAAAAAAACAAAATCACAAAATAGCTTAATGTATAAAGGGTTAAAACTGTATGATGAGATGCCTGAAAGTATGAAGAATGAAAGAAAACTTACGGATTTAAAAAAAAAATGTTATGTTTATTGTAATAATGTAGTTATGTAAGAAATATTTAATAAGTATTTGTTATAATTGTAAATATATTAGTTAATATACAATGTAATATTAACTAACTTAAGTAAATAAATAAAATAAAATAAAAAAAATAAAATAGTCCCTGTACTGGCACCTGAAGCGAAAGACTAATCCTCTTACCTTCATGAAACAAAAAATATTAAGTTACGCTGCGATTGGTGTATCAATGCAGTGCCCTATGCACCATTAGGTGCGTAAAGGAAATGCTGATGATAATGAATTAGGTTTTTTCATGTATGTATCTTTTGATTTATATTTAGTTTTTTTTTACAAATTTTTGACCGACTCTTGTTTTGACCAGTCCATTTTTTGGTTAGCTGGGAGATATTGCTTTTAGCAATTAGTCCGACAAAGTACTCATTCTTTGTATTTGAATTTTTAAGTAAATAAATAAAATAAAATGACAATCTACGGTTGGTGTATTAATGCAGTGCCCCATCTTACTGTACCAGTCTGTCGATGTCGCGAATGCGATAAACCTGGTTAGATAAAGATAAAAATACAAATGACATTTCTCTGCGTTAAAGAACGGTTCATTTTATTTGGGTAGCCCTGAATAAAATATGCGTGTTAGATAATATTATACATATACACGTATCTAGAATTGGATAATACATATGAGTATATACTCATCCAACTGGGCTGAATAAACTTATTTTACGTGCATTGCTCTAATTCGTTCCTCTACGTGTCCATTCCTATTCAATCTGCTCTCTTTTGTATGAGATAGGTCTGTTATTTACCCTTGCATCTACAATTTTTAATCCATAAATTCTCGCAAAGGATTTTGACCCTTACGGCAGCTCAATGCCAAACTTCCCCGAGACCTGTAATACTAAAATAAGAGAAGGAAGTAAATGCAGCACTAACTCGGCTCTCTGTAGTAAATTATGTCAGTATCTAATTAAGGGCAGACCCTTCGTGGTGAAAATATCAAGGCGCAGTATTTTAAGTTTGCGCAGAAGTTTCTTGAGTATCAGTATATCCGGTCGTTTTATGCCCTTAGGCTGCTTTATTATTAAATAATACATAAATATCAGAAGATACTTATTCAGATTTAGAGTACTTACTTTTGATTCACAAAGGTTCTTTTTTATTTATTTACTTATCGTATTATATTTACATCACTTTACCTTATTGTAACAGATGCGGCATCTTTTGAACCATTTAGTGCGAAAAAGAGAAAGATGCTGACAATTATTTACACTTAATTAAAAATTTACTTTGACTATTATTTTTTACTTTTGTTGCCCTTTAATAATAAGGAATATTTTTGTGTTTTTATTTTTTTATTTTTTATTTTCATTTTTAGTTACTATTTAAAAAAATGCCATATAATCTTTTACATTTTTTTTCTTATGTTACACAAAAATTATAACTGTCCATTATTTATTATAGGAGCAAAAATTCATTAACATTTTCGTGTATACCCACGAACAGGTTATGACTTTGTGGGATTTTAAAAAAATTGATATGTATTTCATTGCTTTGTAATTATACTTTATTTTTTTAATACTCTGTTTTATCACTTATGTTTATTGTAAAAAACAAAAAAAAAAAAAAAACAAAAAAAAAAATTTTTTTTTCAGACAGGATATAAATAATTTTACGAGTATTCAAAAATAAAAAAGTTTTACTTGTATAAGAAAACAATATATTCGTGATAAAAAACATTTTAATTTCAAATGATTTATTATTTTAAAAGGAAGAATATCAAAATGCTTTGAAGTAAAATGGAAAAACGGGTCGTGATCTCATGGTTAGTACCGACGACTTGCAGATCAGAGATCTGAGGTCCGAACCCTGCTCTATTGCGACTAGGTTCTTGTTCGAGTTAGAATCAATTTATTTAAAGTGCACCAGAAAATTTTGATAAATAAGTGCATCATAATAATGCATACTATGTATTTTTTCAAAAACAAATTGTATTTAATCTATATTCATTAAAGAGAAAAAAGGTATAAAAATGTTTTCAAAACACTAATAAAATGCAATATTTATGATTCAGAAAAAAACATTGATTTTGATACCACCTGTAAAAAAAATAATTTAATATAATTTTTTGAAGAAAGAGCCGTAGAGTATTTCAAATTTCTACCGAAGGTGATGTAAAATTAAGAGACCAACTTACCCTTTAAATTAAAAATTTCAAATTCAAGTAGAACTATTAACATTATTTCAAATTGACCGTTAGTAGTAGAATTCACTTCGCCTTTCAGAATTTCCTAGATCGATCTTAAATCAAATGAGTTCACGCGGTTCGTCCTTTGCGCGAACTGGCGAACCAGAAATACTGGGGTGGGTAATATTTCGACAGGGTCGGGGTGCAGACCACCCCTCACTAGGGCCCGTTGTTGCCGTGGTGAGGGGAACAATTGAGGTTATTTTCTCCCCGTAACAACGACACGTGGTTTCTCAATATTAACATTGACGAATAAACAGATTTTGCATTTCCTAAGATAGAAACTAAGTAAATTTCAAGTAGCATGTTCTTAGAAAAAAAATAGTACACGGTTAAATTTTAGAGAAGGGAAAATAAGTCTTAGCATTTCCTAGACCTGTCATTTAATAGTTTAAGTGGCCACTTTACACGCTGTGTAACATTTACCGTTCTGCCTATGATTACACATCCTCATTTCTTTAATTCTTCCTTACATTGATTTTCATCAATATAAGGAGCAGAGAATTGATGCGGTTCAGATTTTTGTTCATATTTATTTTATTTTTTTAATAATTTCTCAAAAAAACAACATCCATTCATTTTTTTATATACATTCTCGTTGAATGCAACCTTGGTAGGTCGATGAAAAAAAGATTTATGCTTCAAACTTTTTTTTACAGATTCGATTGAAAAATTTAATTTACGAACACGCGCAGCGCAAAGATCTACATTTCACTGAAAACCGCATGTAAATCGGTTAATTCGTTTAGGAGGAGTTCAACAACATCACACGTACAGAAGAATTATGTATATACCGAAATATATCATTAGGAAATTGACGTCCATTCTAAGAAAGTATTACGTAAATACCTTCTCAGATACTATCTGTGTTAGGTGGATTATTACATTTACGGTAAAACTTTGGTGACGGTCTACCTAAATGGGATCCATGAGATGGGGGTTTACGAGAGTTTACAAATTATTTTTTCACTAACATGGAGCCCCTAAATGTTGTGATAGACCCCTACGCTTTGACATAGACTTGAATAGAATACTGTTAACATATAACAGCAGAGATGGATAATGTTTGAGAAAAGAATGAGAATATTTTGAAAGAGTAGAGGTAAAAGTAGGAGAGGACAGGAAAAATTTAAATATTTAAATCGTGACATTTCAACCGTAATGACAATGAGAACAAAGGGGATTACAAGCAATGTTAACAGAATGTGTAGATGGCTTTTTTTCTTTACCTTTGGTGTGTTTTTAAAGGTAAAAAATGCAAATTAACATAACGCTTCATGTTATTTTTTAATTAAATAAATAATACAAAAGGCATGGTTAATGATAATTTAAAAAATATTATTCTTAACCAACTTTTTTTAATTAATCTTGAATTTACTGTCGAATTTTTACATTTTAAAAGTTGTCTTTACTCCGGTTTTTCCTACTTAGTAAAACTTTGAGGGTCATAATATAGGCAAATGTAGAATAGAGCTAGATGTCATGCCATAAATGCTTCCCTAACGGGCGCCCAAAGTTAATACTACATCTTATTTATAGAACCTACTCTAGTACCTACCCACGTAATAAATCTAAAGAAGATAAAGTATTTGGCGAATCTAATAAGAATGTAGTTTTGTGATGTGAAATAGAACCGGAATCCTCGACTTACTTGAGTGTTTTTGACTCGATGGCTGCATCACCCCAACAATATGTTTGTAGACAAATAATGGATTTAATCCCCTAGGGAGTAGAAGGACATTCTAGAGAAAGGAATATGGAAGTCTAGGAATTTACAGGGCTTATGTCCTGTAATCGGTTGGTTTCACAATGTGTAAAATTCACCGTTTTACCTGAACATCCACATTTCTTCCAATTTACCAGTGTAGATTTTTGTGAAGTAAGCGAGTTGCAAATCATTAACGGGGGTGCGATTCATCTGGTTGAATAGGAAAATACATTATTTTTTTTACATTTTTAAAGTAATAAAGGTCTATGAAATAATGTCAGATAAAAAAAAAAAAGGCCAATTATTAGTAGAGTAAAAAATACTTTTAAATTTGTAATTTTGAATTCCCACAAAAACGGTCATTTCATTGGCCACGCCCCTAATACGTCACGATTTGTGTTTATTTGTTCCTGGCCATTGAAATTTCGGTAGAACAATATCACAAATTTCGACGTCACAACAACCAAGATAATCTATGCACTTTTTAACAAAGATTTGCGTACTTTGAAACATCAATAACAGAAAAGTGGTCAATATCAAATAGAAAAGAAGCATTATTTCTTCAAATCAATGAAGCTTGGTTAGATGGAATAATTGAAAATGCCTTATTACCCATGAGACAGTTGTCAAAAGAGGCAGAAGAAGCCCGAAATACTCGTAAGCACTTTCGGTTATACCGTGAAAACTACACAAGAAAGTTCTCGAAGGAGGAATGTAACCTTGATATTTTTTTTTTATTTATTTAACTTTTTGTACAGAATGTTATTTGTTCATTGGCGGGATTGTTGCCAAATGGCAATTTCTTCCAACCAACCAATAAAATAAAAGTTTTATTTTTATAATTCAAGTTACAGAACATATTCAATAGAAAAAAAAGGATCAAAAAGTTAAAAATATATAAAACTAGATATAAACGTATATGTTTATAAATTACCTTAAATCAAAACTATTACTCAATGGGAAAAAGGAAAAAAGAGGAAAGAGGAAAAATGAAAGGAGGAGAGATTAAGGAAGAGAAAGGAGATGTTTCTTCTATACAGTCGACTATTATTAAGTTCAGACCTATTATTATTAAGTAGCATGAAACAACCAAAAAAAAAAGTAACCAGAATCATTTTGCCCCGAAACAATCAATATGTAACAGCTGACCCAAATATCGAAATAAATATTTCAGACACGGATCAAGAATTATCTGTAAATGAATAATTAAACCCAAAATATGTATTTGCATGTAAATTATTAGCCTGTCCGTAATATATTATTTTGTTCGTAAAATTTGTCTTTAAATTTTTTTTTTGTGTTTTTTAAGTTCACGTATTTTTTTTTCATTTTTTGGTCGGAAAAATATTCTAATTTTACTAAGGGCAATACTTTATAGTTAAATTTAGAAATGAAAGTCAAAATGCATTGTTAAATTATTTTGACCGCCTAAATCATTTAAATTAACGTATGTGGCAACGCTTGAAAACAGTTTTCCTTTTTTACAACTATTTTTATACCAGTTATGCGCATGCCCATAATGTTTGTAGACAAGATTGGATTTCACTCTTTGGCAAAACCAGCCAATGACAGATCGTAAGCCTAGTAAATATTTAGAGTTCCATTCTCTTACTCTAAAGTGTTATGCTTCTCTGTTTTAAAATGGTACCTTTACGTAACAAAAATGATCAAGATACCCTACGGTTAGTATATTTATTTGTTTTACGCTTTATATACATATACAATATATATACATATAAGGGCAGGCATATTGCCTTAAGGCAATTTCTTCCTACCTACCCAAACCGTTCAGTTTGAGAAAATTATAAATACATGGACATATTGAATCTTACAATTTTATACAAAAATTAAAAACAAAGATTAACAAAATAAAAAAAATAACACTATACTATGAATAGAGGAGAGGGGGTGGGAAGGAAAGAAGGAGGATAAAGGAACAATTTAAATATTAAGATAGTGACATTTCAATGACAGGCGTCTCTAACTTTAGTGGGTAGATTATTCCACAATCGGTCGGCTAGTACTGTGAAAGTGGAGGCAAGAAAATTAGAGCGATGACAGGGTATTAAAAAGGTTCTCTCGTTACTAGAACAAAGATATAGTCCGTGTTGTGAAAGAGGTTGAATGAGCTCTCTCAGATACGAATGCAGTGCCCTTTGCGACATTAGGTGTGGAAAGGAAATGATGATCATCATAAATAAAAATCAGAAAAAACCGTTTTCATTCATTACCAGTTTATTGTTTTTGGTATTATGTATTATGACACCATTCATAACAGAAAAGCAAATTCCAATAGGAGGTTTCGAGAAATTGCGGGGGCAATTTGAGCATAACAGGAGCCAGATTAAATAATAATGGAGAAGAAAGGAAGCAAAGTGCTTTGGAAATGCAAGTTTAATGTCATTACGGAGGTTTAAAGAGAAGTCGTTATGTCATATTATAGGTGGCGAGCCGTTTAGGGCGGAAAAGCATAGATTGAGGAAACTTATTTCGATTAATAGTAATAAAATACTTAAGTAACATTCTGTCAGAAAATATTAACGTGAAACAATTTATTGGTTTAAACGGTTAATTAATATTTTAATTTTGATAAAGCAAGTAACAACATATTGATTTCGGTATCTTAGTTGACACACAGATGGTAGAACGCATTAGAGTTTTTTGGGATATTTAGTTAAGTACTATGTGTTGATACAAGTTTTGTCCTTTTTTTATCAAATTAAAAAATGAACACCAAAATTCTCGAAATAAATTCGAAAGAGAAAATTTTACCATACAAGATATTTTGTTTGCTTTGACGTTACATCGTTCCCTTTCCGTACCTACGCAGGTGGCAGTTCAGGGACCATGAAATATTCTAGTATATAAACATCTAAGAGAAGAGAACATTTAAGAGAAGGTAATATAGAAGTCTAGGCATCTACAGGGCTTATGACCTGTCAATGGCTGGTTTGTAGTGGTGGTATAGGTGGATAAATGCTGGTGGTATGTAGGTGAAATAATTCAATTAGATGAATCTCACTCGCATAAATAAAGGTTTCAGCTCTTTAACTTCACAAGCATCAACAGATGAAAGAATTGAAGGAATAACGATGTTTAAATATGGGCAGAATGGTGAATGTTACACAGTGTGTAAAGTGGCCACTTAAACCAGTCATTGACAGGTCATAAGCCCTGTAGATGCCCAGACTTCTATATTACCTTATATTAAATGTTCTTCATCTCTGTTGTAATATGTTAGTATAAACATAGTTTCAAATAAATATTTCATCTCAACCATTTCGGAAATTAAACCCGAGACCTCTTGTATGGCAGGGAAACGCGCTGACCACTACACCACGAGGCCGACGCGACGTTACAAACATTATTTTATTTCATTATTTACCTTCAAAATGGAATGTCTAGCAGCCAAAGATTAGCATTTTCAACACCTACTTCGGTTCGCGTTCACTCGCGGGAATAAGCTGCCAAAGCTGCTCGCGATATTTTTTTGTAAAATAGTAAAGGAGGATACACTATCGACGAAATTGTTTTAATTTATTTTGTGTCCTCTTGTTCTCTTTATTTGGAAAAAAATCGAACACAATTTATGTTAACACCCAATATACTATATACCCAATATATTTCAGCGCCCTTGAGGTGACTTTCACAAAAATGGCGCTATATAAATTATCCAAACATTATTATAAATATTTTAACATAGATGCTTTAAACTATTTTTTATGTTTATTATTTTATACTTATACAGTATTATGTCTGTACTCTTTTTATTTTATTATTAATTAAACTAATATCTGAGCACTCAATGACAAACTATTATTGAATAGTTTAGACAAAAAATATTTTTATGCTTTGTTTTCTTTACAATGTATTAATATTGTAATAATGTGTATATTTTATTGAATAAAGACGATGAAAAAAATATTAAGAGAAGTCTAGCCAAATATAAGTATTATGTCATCCGTTTATTTATTCACTAGTTTTAAAAAGATTCCCAGTTATTAAATATATATACTTATTCATGCAATAAATTTGTAAAATAAATCAAATATAATTATTTCTTAATGTTTCTATCTTTTGGTATCTGTGTCCGGGCGAGTAAGGAATAAAGTTCTGAGTGTAAAATACAACCAACCCTGGGCAAGTGCTTATGAACCGCTGACTTCTCTAAGGAAAAAATCTTAGAAAGTAAATCGAGTGGAAATAAGTCTGCTTCGTTATGTTGTGGTTGGCGATTTCGCTTACCATGCTTGGTGTCCTTGGTTCGATTCCTGTCAGGGTGGAATAAGATATTAACTTTAAAAGTGGTTTGCCGCAGTGTTTCATAGTTCCTGAACGGGTAACAGAAAATGAATATGATGATTTATTTTATTTTACTTATTTATTTAAACGCTTTTGAGGCTTTTACATGTTTTTACATACATATATACAAATAAAGACAGACATGTATTTTACACAGAAGTAGCAAAAAAATAAGTAAATGATTTTTAGAAGAAAAAGAAAAACATCAAAAATATCATCTTTACATATTAGTATAAAAGTGGAAAGAACCGAAGGGCATTTTTAAATATTAAGACAGAAATGCATTTTACACAAAAAGGAGCAAAAAATAAAAATGAATTAAGAAGAGAAAGAAAAATAAAATAATAATAAAAAAAAAATAAAAAATCATTACACATTAGTAGAAAATATATGGGGATACATAATAATACATACATATATTGCAGTGGAGAACAGGAGAACATTTTTTCGTATAGGTTATATTAAAATAATCTTAAAATTAGAAGAAGTTAAAAAAATACTAATTTAGAATACAGATAAGTCAATAAACGGTAAACAATTTAAATCAACATAGCATTATTTAGGTATTTAAATTTGAAGATAATAAATTGATACACTGCCTTTTAAAATTCAAAAGTGTTATATTAAATATATCTACGTTATTTGCGTATTCATTTGCAAATATATGAATTCCCCTTATTGGTGATGATCTATTGTTGTTAAAGAAGGAATTAATGACTGAAAATTCACGAATGTCTTAATCTTAATTCGAGGAATCTTAATTTGAATACAATAATAATGTTTTTGAAACAAATGGGTTTGAAACATTATAATAATGTTTACATTTTGTTTTTATAACTTGTATTTTAATAACGAACTCGAACGTAGACGTATTATTTTAATAAAATTTACGTGCGAAAGAAAAATCAAGTGAAGCTAGTTCGACAAACAGAGCTTTACGTTTGAAATTAAATTTTCTGTACTTGATTCTGCAACTCTCGAACAGAATATTTTTTTTACTGAATATTAATTTATTGGCTTCTCAAATGCAAACCAAACGAATCAACCTCAATTCAATGTTGTTTGGGCCAAAATATATACGATGTACGATAGAAAACAATTTGTCAAAATAAATAATAAAATAAGTTACCCGACTAATCTTCCCTACGGAGTAAAGGTCGTATTCTAGAACTAATCTTATTATTAATCTACATAAATGATCTGTGCCATTTAAACATCGATGGTTCTGTTCTGATGACACTGTTCTATTATTTAAAGATAAGACATGGAAGGGGACATATGAGAAAGCCGAAAAATATCTGAATGTAGTAAAGGCGAGGCTAGATACTAATTATTTAACTCTTAATAAATCTAAAACTAACTTCATTCCATTTCAAATCAGTTCTAGAAACTATTTACAAAATGCTTCTCTCAACATCAAACTATATAATAATAATTGTCTTCATAATAATTGAGTGCTTGTTGTAATTGCCCAATATTGGATAGGCAGATACTTAGGAAATATTATCGATATAAATTTAAAGTGGAAACAGGAGATTGAAAATATTACAAAATAACTTAAAAGACTAACGTATATTTTCGAAATATAATTAATGTACCGGAACTTTTAAAGATTTATTTTGCATTATGCCAATCAATTTTGGAGTCCGGTATAATCGGATGGGATGGTGCGAGTGACTGTATTTGTTGCACAAAAATCCTAAATTAAAAAAATACTCACAGTCCCGATACAGACATTTACCGAAGAAATATTCTACAAATCACAAATTATGACACCAAAGTAATTATACGCTAAAACAATACTCACTTCCGGATTCAAAAACTACTCTAACTCAAATAAAAGACATAACCCCTACAATACATCACATACAAATAATATAATCACTAGATCCTCAACACAAAGACAACTTTAACAAATACAAACTAATACCACTTTCAGACAAAGGGATTTTTAGTATTATTGAATTAAAATCTATAACCTAGTTTCACTATCTATTACAATAACAAGTAACGAGAAAATGCTCAAAAAGGCTATAAAAAAATGAATAGTGGAGCTAGGTAGAAGTAAAATGGATTGTCTCATTCACCCAAACCAATATTGAATCAACTGCTCTACAAGCGCATGGCTTATGTTAGGTTTTTGTTAATTAATTAAATTATAAACCTATTTACGTTGTGTTTTACACTGTCTGAACATTTTGTTAACTATTTCTGATTATTGAGTTAGTCTTTGTTTATTCTCAAATGTAAAAATATTTTTTCAAAAAGTATATTATTAAGTGTCCTCGGCACAGGTCACCCCCAGTGAGGTCACATTATTTTTATTATTAATTATAATTTGTAAGAGAAAAAATATGAATAAACAAAAAAAACATCAGCAGTCTTTGCGCCAAATAGTATATTTGTATTATATACAATATATATACATATATTATACGTCTTACAAATAAACAACAAATCTACATAAACCCTTGTCTAAAATTGTCTTATTTTAATAGTATTTCAATGTTAAGTTTTTGTTGTATATTTTCTACTACGACCATCGCGCTATTTTCTCGCTGGGGTAGGCAGAGAGAATATTAATATAATATTAATTCCTTGCATGTTCTACATATTGATAAACAAAAAATATACACTCGACGAGAGGAATTCCGGATTTTAAGTTGTGCTAATATTATTTTTATTTTTGCCCATTAAAGCACCATTGTGAGACGATACACGAAAAAATATAAAATACATATTAAAAATAATATAGCTTCGATTTTTCTCTTGAAATTTTTCTCTCTCGGTTCCGGCCGCAGACACTTCCTATGACGACGAAGCATTCAAGTGAAGATGTTTGCCGGTAATCTGATTTCCATTACGCGTCGTTTCTTGCGAAGGTGACTTAAAAGCCCCGACTCAACTACCGACTGACGCCCTTCGAAACATGTGGAAAAAATCATTTTTAAATATAAGCGAGTAAAAAATTGAAGGTTCTGACAAAATCCTTGTGAGAAAATTGCTGACGCTTCGTAAATACCAACAGCATCCCTATTTTTTAATGTTTTCTGTTTGTCTTTCTCAAAAAAGGTTCTCCTGACGAATAGGTACTTTTAATTTTATTTTCGCATTTTGACTAATTTAAAAAAGTAAACAGCCCAGTTGAAAATGTAAATATGGTGTCAGCTTTTTTGGTATGTAAAACGAATTCAAGTTTGTAAAAAAGTTAGGTGATTTGCATTTCCATTCCATCAAAAAATCATGTTAATTCTACCGTTAACATTGAGGAAGAAAAATTCTCAGCATGCCTGAAGTATTATTACATTTTAGAACGTTCATAAAAATGTGTAGTCTGTTTGGTTACGCCACATTAACTCTATTTGTATATACATATACCTATATACATAGCACATTTATAAGGATGAGGCGTTCAAATTTATTTGCTACCTACTGGGCCCTGGGTTAAATGTTGCAATGCTTAAAGTGGGTCCCAATATTGTCCCGGCCACCACAATAACAACTGAACTGATCGTGTGTGCATGTGCTTTTGATATTCTCACCGCGATCGTGAATAAGTTATTTTTGCGATCGATAACTCATTAAATCCACTGTGTCGTGTAATCGTCAAGTACTTCCCCTTCTTGATCACAAGATCTGATGTGATCCTGACTGCCCTGACAATAAAGGTGCCAGAACCCAGTACAAGGTAAGTAAATGCATTCATTGTAAATTAGAATACGGCATCCCGCGAACCAGACTAAATTCGAGCGTTCATCTGCCAACAGGAAGAGTGGCGCGGTTACTGTTTGTATATTTTACTGCATATTATTTTATGAAAATTTAGAGATTCTCTCTATTTTATGCGGTGTCCATTCATTTATCTTTCTAATCACTCATAAAAAAATATGATATTTTTGGCTAAAAGATAATAGAACATATTAAATTAAATAAAATAAACATTACATCATGTTGCACATAAAATTACAGAAAAACAAAAATGGTACCTAGTTAACCATTTAATCATTTTGATATTAACATTAAAATGGTAAGTTTTATATACAATTTGTTGTTGAATTCCCTTTTTGAATACATAAACTACATAAAATTAAGTTAACTAAACGATTGTTGTTTAGGTAAATATTTAATCTACGAATATCATTATTTGCATGGTCTTTGTAAATATTGGGTGTAAACGTAAGTTGTGTCCGTTTTTTTCCAAATTTTAAAATGAGCACCAAATTTTAAAAAATATACGTCATTTGACAGAAAATTGTCTGTTTTACAAGATGTTGTATTTAATTAAAGTTGTACAGTTTATTTTATTTTATTGCAAGCCTTCAAAATAGAATGTCAAGTTGACGAAAGTAAGCTTTTTCGACACCCCTTTCTGTTCACTTTCAATCAAAGGAATAAAGTTGCTAAAGCTGCAAGCGATATTTGCGCAGCGTATGGTAGTGATGCTATAAATAATTGTCTTATTTTTTGTTAAATAATGAAGAAGAACACATTATTGACGAATTTATCGTATTTTTTTAACGTGTCCTCTGGTTCTCTTCATATGTGAAAAGATAGACACGACTTGTATGAACACCTTATACGATCAGTATTTTTAATCATTCACTTAAGGCAACAAACTGATAAAAAAATGGTAAAAATATATCTAAGAAATTATCAGAAACAAAAAACTTTAGCAAATATAAACTAGAAATATCGATTACTGGAGCTCTTTTTCTTCATAAAATTCAATTGCCAGAATAGTTGTTGTTACACGGTGTAGTCAGTGGTCAATTAAACAATCGGGTTGTGGTCCCATGGTTAGTGTTCGGACTCACGGATCAGAGGTCCGAGGTTCGAACCCACTCTATTCAAACTTGATTTCCATTTTGAAATAGCGAGTTATTTAGAATTTGTTGAAAATGGCTCTAAAAATCAAAATATTTAAGTAAATAATAAAAATGTAAATATTTCATTTTTAATATAAAAAAAAACAGCCAGTAACAGGTCATAAGCTTAGTAAATACATAGATTTATATATTTCCTTCTTTAAAAACTTTTTTATATCTAACGAAATCTTTGTTAACTAAAAAAAAATGTTATTGGCATATAATAGTACAATTCATTTATGGAAAGCTTCTCCAATATAAATTGAATTTCATGTACTCTTATGTACCCTTTCTATACCTACTCCTTATTTTCTATGGGAAAAACACAATCATCCCTTGTCGCCAGTGACAAATACCTCCTTCACCTAACACAAATCCTCTGACCACCCTACATACTGTATCCAATGGAAACATACACCTCCACCAATCTGTTCACAATTCTGCTGTCAGTCACACCGACATATTGTGTACAAGGTTAGTAGATTCTGAATAAATAAACATTTCTTCCATACATATGTTGTTAGGACAGACATTGTTAAATATTAATAAAATAGTCCTGTAGTCCTTATGGACGTTATCGTAATTTATTATTTATGTTTTTAAAACTGTCTATGTTCGGCCGGTTAAATAATACAGTTCAGTGTGTGAAATAGACCCAGAATCCTAGGCAAGTGTTTTCGAGTCGATGGCGACTTTTACTTTCAGGTGAAAATTCTAAATAAGGAAATCAAGTGGATAAAGTCTGCTTCGTATGGTAGTTGGGGTGTTCGCCTACCATGCTTGAGGTCCTGAGCTCGATTTCTGAGAGAGTCAACATTGATTTTTTGTTTATAAGATACTTACCGTCTTGTAATAATAAATTAAAATATACTTCATGCACTTTTGAAATGCAATGCAGTATGCACCACCAGGTGAACTAAGCATTTGATAATGATTATGATGGCATATAGATAGAGCTAGAATGTTCCAACACAGGTAGAGAGGAGGATATCATACAATGCGTAAAGCAATCACTCACTTAATAATTGAAGTCTCGATACAGACGTCTTCTGAAGAAATATTCCACAAATCACAACTTATGACACCAAAACAATTACACGCTGAATCAAAACTCGCTTGCAGATTCAAAAACTTTTCTTACTCAAACAAAAGACATAACCCGAACAATACGTCACATACAAATAATATAATCACTAGATCCTCAGCACAAAGACAACTTAAACAAATACAAACTATTACCACTTTCGGACAAAGGGATTTTAAGTATTACGCAATGAAAATCAAAAAGCGTAAGTTGAAAAAAAGGGAGGGAAGAAACGGAAGAGTATGAATTCATTAGAAATAGAGTGTGTCCTACCAGCATGTTGGTTTTATATTTTTTTGCAAATTTTTTGGTGAAGATGTATAGTCAGATTTTTATGACTGTGTAATTAATATCTTGAAAAAGAGACGAGCATATCTTCAAAGCGAAAGACTCGTTATGAATAAAATCATATAAGTTGAAGGTTTTTTCTTGAAAGTATATAATTAACTTTTAAATCGAACTTTTCCAAAGAGAAAGTTTAATTCAACGGGAAATTGGACGTAAAAATGTTTTTTACGCAGGGTAAAAATTAGAATATTTTATCGTACGGCGAAGTTGAACTATTTTGAACGACGTCACCAGTTCTCCGAAATCAACCAATGACAGAGTGTTATGATACATTCCCAGTTACCGAAAAGCAAATCCATCAATCAGGACCACTCACCGTAAAGAATTTGAGACGTCACAGACGGAGTAATTTCAAAATTGCAAAATTTAAAAAAAACTTGGCGCTGATATAAAAGACACATAAATTTTATTTTATCCAGTTTTTGGCTTAGTTTCGTAGTCTTTTAAAAAAATATTTTTAAAAATCACTTAACTTTCTCACTGCAAAAGATTCAATACCTTTCGCAAGGACTTCATATTTGATAAGGTAGTGTAAAATGCGATTTAATCCATCGAAACTTAAAGGGTTTTTCTTGTAAAAGTAAACACTTGAATCTCATTTTTTTTATTCGACATTCCATCTCCTCCGCTACCTACATAATATACGCACATAAAATTTGCACGTTTGCCTAAAGTTCACGTGACATGTTTAAAAGTTTTTTTCCAGAACTGTGAGGGATAAAATAAAGTTCCAATAAAAGTTTATGTTATTTCGGAGCTATCTTACAATAATCCATTGGATCCAGAAAAACCGTCTTACTTGAAGTTTGTTTTACAAACTCCGGCAATTACCAATCAATTTTTCGTTGCTTTTAGTAATTATCTAAAAGTGGTTTTATTGCCATTTTACCTACCTACATAATATTTTAACTATACTATTAAAATTTGTCAAGGACGAAAACATTTTAACATTTTTTTTATTACTAGCAAATTTTAGTGACTGTTTATAATTTCTCGCTAACTTTTTATTTTTATGTCACATAAGTGTTCTAGAAAAAGCAAATAAAAAACAAACAAAAAAAATATTTTTTCGTATTTAAATTTATTTCAACAGAGAGGGATTTTTTTTTGAGAAGGGAATATGAAAGTCTAGGCATTTACAGGGCTTATGACCTGTCATTGGCTGGTTTAAGTGGCCACTTTACACACTGTGTAACATTCACCATTCTGCCCATGTTTGAACATCCACATTTCCTCAACTCTTCCATCTGTTGACTTTTGTGAAAATAAATTTAAATATGAACAACTCCCTAGGGAGGAAATCCAGCCAGCCTGCAAGCATTTGGACATAATCAAACATTCTTAATTTTTCGTTTTTAATTTCTTTGCAAACAAAGCATTTTCTATTATTTTATCTTTCAGACTTTCAAAAAAATTGTTATATTACATTACGTGTTCTTTTAATTAAAAAAATCCTTTAAAAATAGAGAAACAGCGACGCGATACGCGACAGATAAGATGCTCTGCAAAGTCGCAGTCTCTTTTATAAGCGATGTACTTTATTTACTGCCGGGTACTCTACATCGTCTTGAAGTAGCCAGACTGCATCTGGTTCATTATGCGTTATACCATTCATTCTGTGTGAATATTATTTATCTACAAATAACCTTTCGACATCAAGAAAAATACAGTAATATAATATTCTTACTATAACATGGAGAACGTCATAATAAAACGTATCCATCAAAAGAGCATTAACATATTTTCATATATTTTTTTTAAATTTTGAAGGTATGTTCCGATATCACCATAGTCAATTCATTATCTGTACCTAAATAGTGGTAAATAGCGCACTGCGTTGGCGCATTGATCGCTTTATAAGTTACTAGTCCGGGAACTGTGAATTGTTGCAGTGTAAAAATACCCTTTAAATAAATATTTCATGTTGATTTTGTCGAAAATCGAGCCCCATACTTTTCGCAGTGTAGGCAACGAGACAACCAACACACCAAGATGTAAACTTACCTCCACTCGATTTTCCTTTGTAGGATTTCTACCTGTCAATAATAATCGAGTCGAAATCAAACGTACACAATGTAGGTACTGTTCCCAAAAGTTGAATTATATTGTAAACCAATGGTGAAAATTTCGTTACCTTTTCTCTACAAAAGGGTTGTTGGCTAATTGTTTGCATTGCAGGTTTAATTCAGCTAATAATACGAAAGGCTGGATCTTTATTGCGGGGAAATGAAACCCCCACTTAAATTTCTTACAACGATAGAATAATGAGCTCACTTCCAAATAACCTTCCATGTGATTTAATTACCGCCCTTTCCATCACCGTACCTGATTTTAATTAGACTTGTTTAACTTTGGAATAGAACGCAGTGTTTCAACTTTCCTCCACCTTGTTAAACACACCTTAAGGGAAGGAGTTTTATTTTTATTAGGTGAACTGTTTTACTTTTTCCCAGAAACATCTCAGAACTGAGCAATATTGTAATGTTAGGAAAATACATACTTCTATCGTCGGATACAAAGTTATATTTATAAAAAGGAAGCGTATTAAAATTATTTTAAAAATCAAATCATTAAATAATTTATTTACCTTATCTACGAGTATTTACGTTATTCTTCAACAAATTATGAATAATTCGCGTTTATTATCGTTATGAACCAGTCTATAAGTAATTTTTTATTCCATAAAATATTTACACATTGTTCGAAATTTCATAAAACGTGCAAATTTATACTATACCGTAAATACAGCGTGAATATAGAATCGGGTTGTGGTCCTGTGGCTAGTGTCTCGGACTCACGCACCAAAGGTCTGTGGTTCGAATCCCACTCTACCCCAACTTGATTCCCATTTTCTAATAGTGAGTTATTTATAACTCGTTGAAAATGGCCCTCAAAATTAAATATTTGGGTAAATAATAAGAACGCAAATATTTATTTTTAATTTAAAAAAAAAAAAAAAAAAATATACATATTTTTTTTAGCGGCGTGATATTTAAAAACGTGTTGTTTTTTTAAAAGATTTATTAAATTGAAAAAAAATTTTTTAGCTCTTTATGAATAAGAAATATATTTTATAAGAAATTTTATGTATTTCTCATAGTGTTTGTGATATATTTTTAACATGTAGTACTGCAGAACGAGTCAAGGGTTCAACAACCCCAAAATCCAGTTTGGTTTAAAAAGTTTTCCTCGGATTTGGAAAAGGGGGGCCAAGTATTGCAAGGCTTGTACAATACTTTAGGGGTGCTACGGCTAAAGGGATAAACGACATAATATAACTTTATATATCACAATCCTTATACAGACCCAAGATGACGGTCGTTTTACTATCAGGTCATATTTTGTAAAAAAATGTAGAAAATTCCATTTTGATAAATTTTAATTTAAAATTAAAAGTAAACATATTACAACACAGATTAAAAACATTTTAGAGAAGGTAATACAGATGTCTCGAGATCTACAGGGCTTATGACCTGTCATTGACTGGTTTAAGTGGCCAATATATACACTGTGGAATATTCACCATTCTGCCCTTAAACAGTTATAACCCTTAAATTATTTTATCTGTTGATGTTTGTAAAGTTTAAGAGCTGAAACCTTTATTTATGCAGGTGAGATTCATCTAATTGAATTATTTCACATCTGTTTATGCTCCTGAAGTTCTATTCTATTATAGTATTAAATAATTAATGTCCCTAAAAAGTTCCACCGTAGACACTGTTATAATTCATGAAAGTACTGGCTATTAGACAAATGTGTATAAAACGAGTCAATTGGTCAATTTATATCTGGTCATACGAATACAAAAATTAATTATCAGCAGAATACTTTCACAATGTTTCCCTGAAATTCAAATGACCATTTTCACGTGTTTTCTCTTTTGCGGTCTCAAAAGTGTTCAATGTCCCGGATGAACATATTACTTAAGTTCTTCAAAACAAAAGCCATCTTTAGGAGAAATATTCGAAATTGTAAATTTGTCTAGGGAAAGATACCACTGCATGAGACTTCTCCGAGGCATTACATAAATGTACGTTAGATTTCATCGGATAATTACCTTAGGCTGCGTCAACATAGACTTTTCCACATTCCAATATACAGGTTCAACTTACCAATGGTTATGCACGTTGGGAGGGCTATCTCTATGTGGAACAATATTACTTTGGACGTTGACATTTTTCACGTCTCTGAGGGAGTTTTCGCTACAAGATTTTCTGACTTTTTAAACATATTATTTTCAAGATATTATGTATGTATACCTACTCAGGTATTATTTTTTATAAACCAAATTTTATTGAGTTTTTATTTCTATATGTATGAATTCAGATACTTCATTTTGTAATAAACATATTTATGAATAAATTAAATTTAAAATACTATTATATTATTAATCATAATATGGTGCACATTTAGTGCTGCGTTGTTAAGATGATGTTCAGATGGTGATATATAATTGATATTTATGCTGTAATGTTTATTTTTGTTTCAATATTTTAAGTATGTCCAAATGTTTGTAGATTTCACCCCTTAGGAAGTCATTAATATTCACAAATTATAACAGGGATGAAGAACATTTTAGAGAAGAGATTATTTATTTATATTTTTTATTTTTTATATTTAACTTTTTGTACGTAATGTTCATTGTACATTGGCGGGCTTATTGTCAAATGGCTATTTCTTCCAACCAACCGATTTTTTAAATTTAAATTTTTTAATAAAAACCTTTATTAGCATAAATAAACAATACGTTCAGTAAAAACATGGAACACTTAAGGTCGAACTTGCCAAAAAAGAGTCTGTCTCATGTGTTTGGCAAGTTTAGAAAAAAACATAAAAAAGAAACAAAAATGCAAAACAAAATAATAAAATAAATGAAAAATTAAACAATTTTAAAAATTGAGAAAATATAACACTAAAAAATATTAAATGAAAAACAATAAAATAATAGTTTTTTTTTATTATTCAAGTTAAAACATATTCAATGGAAAATAAAGATAAAAAAAGCTTAAGATATTTAAAAATAGGAATAAATGTATTTGTGTATAAATTACCCTAAATCAATACCATTACTCAATGAGAAAAAGGAAAAAAGAGGAAAGAGGAAAGAGGAAAGGGGGAGAGATTAAGGAAGAGAAAGGAGATGTTTCTTTAGACGTGATTTTAACAGAGATATTGTAGTAACATCCTAACATTCATATTCTCTTCTCCGTCCCTCTAGTAATTTGTTAATTTTTGTATTTTCAAAAAATATGTACTTACTAACTTTCCATTTTGTTATATCTCAACGCAACGCGAGGCTTTTTGTCTCAAAGAATTTGAGATACGTTACTATTTTATGAAATTTATGTACTTTTACAATAAACATACATATTTGAATTTTTTAAATTAAAAGCAAGGTTTCTTGTACTTACACTTCAAATTATTCTAAAATTCAAATATAAACCTACATTGGTTTTAATACATCTTTGCTGTCAATGTTTTGAAAATAGTGGTAAAAGTTAATTCTGCAATAAGGTTTTTTCTTTTTCTGTAAAGATTTATGAATCAATACAAAAAAAACCTGTTAATTTTTGTTGTTTTCTGGTAAAATATTACAGCTATGAACATGAATTCCAAGGTCAAGATTTATAGCTATAAACATGAATTTATCATTGTGATTTTCAACAATAAACATCTTTGGATAATTTTAGAATAGAACTTATTATTTATTTATTGTTTCCACGAAAAAAGTTCAATTAATAATGGTGTTATTTAATGTTAAATAATACTATTATAAATAAGAAATTTTCATAAATTTTTAAAGATGAAATACAATTAAAATCACCGGAAAAACATCTTAGCAATTCAATAAAAACAGAAGCTTCCTACTTCACATTCACATGGTAATATATACCAAGCCCCTATTTACTCGAAGCACCCCTTCCCCAGTCCAACCTTCTGTCCACTTTTCCTCCCTCACGAAGATAAAACACGAACAGAGGGTGTACTTTTCTGACACATTAAGTAAATCCAGTTGTACTCGTATTCAACAAATTGTAAGATCTACTTGTACTTACTCGTATTTCCGTATGTTTTCAAACCGCCCCTAATTGAGAGAGATATGTTCGTATATAACGCGGGTTCGATTCCCAACAAGTTACACATTAAATAGTATTTAAAATGTCAAAAAACAACTAACATCACACCATTTCCCCGTAGGGATAGACTAAGAGGATGAAACTACACTCCCGTCTATTCTGACATACATTCTTTTAATTTGTTTTTGCACTACAACAGTTCAGGAGGCCCAATTACAGTGGTAAATTACAACACAGAACACCCAGGCTTGAGAAAAATAACTTTTTTGTGTTCTCACCGGGAATCGAACCCGGAACCTTCCGTGCGTGAATCAAGCGTCTTGACCACTACACCACGCAGGCCTAGCTTCTTCCGCATTCATACTTCTTTAACACGTGTTCTTCGATTCTTATCATGCCAAAAGCAGATTTTCGATTTCAGTTAATCTGATCATGCCACGTCTTTTTTAATCTTTTTCGTTACTTTTTATTCTTACTGTATGTTTTACCATTTTTCCGTCATCCATTCGTTCCACATGATTACACTATCTAAATGACTCTTTCTTAATCTAATTAATTTTCATCTGATTTCATCGTTTTTAATCCTGTCATACATCGATTTCCCACGCTTCGTCTAAGAGATCGTAGTTCAACCACGTTCACTCGGCTTTCATCCTTCCTCTGCCATTATACACAAGTGTCTGGGCCTAAACTCAGTCGTGTACTGCAAGTCTAGATTCAATCGACACACTGTTAGTAGCAAATACTGTATTTAATGCGCCATTTATTTTGATGCTCGCTTTCAACCCCCTCTTTTCAACATATTTTTCCATCTCAAAAAAACAACCTTCCCATACACACGAATTCTTCTGCTTGCTCAAGACATTGATTGTTTACATCATTTGCGTTTATTCAGCATAATATAAAAATGTCTATTTATTTTTATTTTTGCTGAAATTGTGTGCCTAACAATGTGTGCCTATGTAAAATTTACAAACCTGAAATGCATCTCTTTTTTACGACTTTTCTTCTATACGTCACTCTTTTACTGTAAATCTTTTTTTACTATTTATTACTTTTACTGAGTTTAACCATAACAATTTAGTATGTTTTCTTTATACCATATAACTTTGTATTTAACTTTAATTTGTACAAATTGGGTACAGCCGTTATTTATTTAACACTTTACATACATAAACAATATATATACATATAAGGGCGGGCATATTGCCTTAAGGCAATTTCTTCCTACCTTTCCAAACCGTTCAGTTTGAGAAAATTACAAATACATGGACATATTGAATCTTATAATTTATACAAAATGTAAAAACAAAGATTAACAAAATAAAAATACATAATAAAAAATAACACTATCCCATGAAGTGAGGAGAGAGGATGGGAAGGAAAGAAGAAGGATAAAGGAACAATTTAAATATCAAAATAGTGACTTTTCAATGTTGACTTTAATGTAAATATAGAAGAGGTATCTCTAACATCAGTGGGTAGATTATTCTACAATCGAACGGCTACTACTGTGAAAGAGGAGGCAAGAAAATTAGAGTGGTGAAAGGGTATTAAAAGGGTTCTCTCGTTACTAGAACGAAGAGATAGTCCGTGTTGTGAAAGAGGTTGGAAGAGCTCTCTCAGATAAACAGGCGAAGTGGGTTTATTTAAGATATTGTGAAGAAGTGATAGAATGTGAATGCCGTTAGTTATAATAATAAATAAATATATACCTATAGAATGGTGGCTAGTGTCACGGACTCACGTATCGTAGGTCCGAGGCTCGAATCCCGCTCTACCGCAACTCGATTCCCATTTTCTAATATTGACGTATTTACAATTTGCTAAAAATGGCTCCAAAAAGTAAAAAAAGCAATTTTGTAAAATAATTTTTCTTTGACGTATTTTTCTAAAAAAAATATATCTGACTAGGTATGGTGAATTTCGAGTAATTAGCTAAAAATATATCTGCATACCAAGTGACATCCAATTCAGTTTAGATCTTATAACTTAGACATTTTACATAACTTTCGGAATTCACAGGCCTAGCTGTTGGGAGTGGATCATTCCATAAAAGTCCAAGAGCGTATTATCGGGGCAATCTTAGTACTTGGGATGTGTCTTTTTATCTTTCAAAGGGATTAACTTACCCCTCACTGCGTCTCTATTCTCCTCCCTAACTCGCCCCAGGGCGGAACTCGTGTGATTAGCGAGGCGATGAATGGAGCCGGCTTCAATTAGCCAAATCTGTTGGTGGCTTAGCGTCTGAAGATTATGCAGACTAAATCAAAATGCTTCATATTGCGAAACATAACGAACGAGCTGATTTCAATTAAGTCTCGAAGCTTATATTTAACTGATTCCGAGTGTAAAAAATATATTATAACTTGATAATAATGTAAATAAGGTACTGCAGCTAGAAGGCCAATTTGGGTTTATTTATTTATTAATGCTTTATTGGGTGAGTTCATAACATTAAGATGTTATGAGACTAAGCGTGGTCTGATTTTTTTTATACAATCGTATATTGAGAATGTACTTTAAAAAACGAAAATGATCACATTCTGCAAAATTTCAAATTGTAATTTTCATGACAGTTCAAGCGCACGTTTATAAAAAAAAACATTCTTAAGTATGATTATTACATTCGCTTATTATTATTTCAATTTTTAAGACAATCAACAGGCTTATGGAAGCCCCGACAATGAGTTTATATTTAATAACACTTCTAAAACGGTCTTAAAACCCATTTAAATTTACAAAACGTGAAATTATGGCATAATCTAGGCGGATATGGCAAGTGTGTAATCGCGAGTCAGGAGTGACAACACCACTTGCTTCCTGAACGCTTGCCTTTGCTGTAGGAACACATCGACAGTACCGTTTAATGAGATTTCGTTCACTGTTCTGAAGATCTTTGGCAGAGGGGAAAAGAATCCGATGTTGGTGTATAATTTCTCACTGCAAAGACAGCATTGGTACGCAAGTTACGGTGTGGTACATTAAGGTTAATCTGAGCCAGAATAGCATGGGCATCTATACGGTTAGATTTTAATTTGTGCAAGAACATTGAACAAATCAAAATCCTTCTGAATTTTAAACTGAAGATATGAAAGTAGTCTAGACGATCATAATAGTTAATTATGAAAGAATTTAATCCGATTCTAAATATTAATGATTTAAAAAATTTACGTAACACCGATTTAATCCGCGTTATACGAACAAATGTGTATTTTTTTCGGAATTATTAATATTTACTGATTTACTTAAATAACACATATCATTTTTTTCATCAGCTATCTACTGCTGGACATAAGCCTCAACTTATGTTTTCCAATCTACCTTGTTTTATGTTTATCTTGCCCGTTTTTTTTCCCGTCATAATATCGTCAGCCCGCCTTTTCTGAGCCGTCTTACTACTCTTTTATTGTCCCACAGACTCCACTTTAGAACTCTGGGTCCGGCTCTCTGTTCTCTGTCTTGGAACATGCCTTATATTACAATATCAAAAACAAGCACCAAACACGATGTCTTTGAGTGCACGAGAAAAAATACTCGTAACATTTTGTGACCTTGGTCCGTAATGTACATACGTACATATAAAGTTTATTTGATTTTATTTTATTCGGGATTTTTAAATACATAAAAAACGGCCAATACATAAAAAATAAGTAGAAATATACTAAAAATACTAGAGCTAATTTTTTTAAATTCATTTTTAACCTAAAAATACAAATTATAGGGGAAAAGAGTTTACAAAATTGTATGTGTGCGATGTTTGTATTCATGTTTGTATTCATGTGTGTATATGAATGAAGATGCGTGTGTGTGGGAGAACGCAAGTAAAAAAAAATGTCATTTCAAACGTTATTTATATTGAAAAGGGTACAGGAAAGAACTTAGTAAGAGGTTTGACTATTAAATAAAATAAATTAAATTGTTTATGCCTACTTTCGAAATATTTTTAAAAATATTTTTATTCAGTAAAGTTATGATGCTTTGATTGTATTTTTAAAAAGTGTGGTAAGTTTCAAAACCTTTTTCTGAATTTAGCATTTTATCAACAATTCACAAACATCAACAGATGAAAGAATTGAAGGAATATGGATTTTCAAATATAGGCAGAATGGTGGATGTTACACAGTGTATAAAGTGGCCACTTAAACCAGCCATTGACAGGTCATAAGCCCTGTAGATGCCTAGACTTCTATATTACCTTTTCTTAAATGTTCTTCATCTCTGTCGTAATATGTTAAGCATTTTATTTTAAAATTTAATAGGTGTATATTTAATGAATGTGCAACGAGTCCCATATAATATGTAGGGAACTTCAAAATGCAGTGCAAACAATGTATTGTCAACAATAAACAAGGTAGGTATGACAATACCGTGAGTTGCCTTGGTTCAAAATGAACAAACACATAAATATTATATGCACCTGCATAATATATAAATAAGAAAAACATAGAATTTTGATATAAATGATAAAAATAAGGGGTCACAAGCAGTTTGCCCACAGTACGGAGATTCAAAATTATATTAAAAGATCTTCTCACTATAAAACTGATATTTATGTAGGGACAGAGAAGAATAGCGAGGAGGAAGCGGGCAAAAACAATTCATTACAAATGGCTGTTTTGATAAAAAAAAAAAATTGCAACTATATCCTGTTTTTAGTATCCATAATACGGTTAATTACAGTGTTTTTTTTTCCAAAATTTGTTGTATATTTCGGTAAATGGAAAAGATGCGTAGAAAAGTTGAGTGCGTATACGCGCATTGTTAGAATCACTGACTTAGCCACGAAAACGCGGAGCCGTTTATACGTTACTACGCTATTTGCACGTTTTTTGGCACATTTTTTGCAAATTTAGATGCAGAAGATGTGTTTGAACAAACAATCCCCTTTAAACTTAAAAACGAACGTCAGCGTCAGTCATTTGATGACAATACTTCGTAGTTTTTCGTAATAGTCCGTTTTTTCAACTTAAACACAAAGCCCACGAGTCCACCAAATCAAACAAACAAACACATATTATCAATGAAACAGGCCAAACGAGATATCAACTTACATGCCCGCTGTATGCTCGTCTTATTATAGACAAAATGTTACATTATTATAATACAACAGTAAACAAGACCATCGTAACTTTGTGGAATAAATTACTTCAAATTAGTTAAGGTAGAGCTAGTATTACACACACAACCGTATTCCTTCGTTGACTTGGATAGGTAGCCAGTATACATAGATGGGGCAACCAGGTTTTAGGTCATATCAAGATGATTTTTGTAGTGTTCGATGCAAAGTAACCTTATTTAATGTTCATTTACTTATTTAAGTTTTTGTTTGTGTGAGTACAGGCGGACTTATTGCTATGAAAGTATATCTTTCAACCAACTATAAAATCAGACGAGTCATAGTTAATTCAGATTTTAAACCTGTTTGAAAGTTACCAACGAAATTTGTAAATGATCTAATGACCATAAATAACTATTTTAGATCAAGTAAGTAATGCAAAGAAAGTGACATAATATTTCATTTTATTATATTCACCTAAACCTTGAAATAGTGCTCAAATAAACATACTTACATATGTGCTCTAATATTAATATTTTGTATGTGATTTATAATTATTTAACACCTATTATGTTGTCTTAACGTTAAATTTAATTATGTTTTTTTTTGATAATGTTTTTCCTATCTCATACTGCTGTTTTATAAGTTCAATTTATAGAGGGAAAGGGTCTGGTAAAAAAAAGATAGTATAGGGTTTAAGGGTTGATAGCAGTATTTCAGGTACTTCTTGGAGATTATTAGTGAAGGTGTATTCTTTAACTAAGAGAGGTAGTTTTTGTCAGAGTTTGACAATATGTCTGATTTACTACTCTTAAGAAGAGACTAAAGGCATTTGATTTAAAGTTGGTTTTACACTCAAGTATTTCATTGTCCCTAGACTGGTACCGGAAAAGTTAGACTAATCTTACCTTCCTGTAAGAGATGATCGAGATACGCTGCTTTTGATTTAACAGTACATTCCCATGTACTATAGGGTGCGAATAAAGGTTTGATGGTGGTGACTTAATAACATCGTTGACAAATAAAATAAACTGGATTTAACCCTCATTTGATATTCATCATCGTTCCCTTTCTGCACCTAAAAGTGCATAGGGCACTGCATTGATACACCAATCGCAGCGTATCTTGATAGTTTTTGCTACGTGAAGGTAAGATAATCAGTCTTGCGCTTCAGATGTCCAAGGACTATGAAATATTTCAGTGTAAAAACACCTTTTAAATAAATATTTCATATCCACTATGTCGGAGATTGAATCCGAAAACTACATGGTAGGCAAACGCGCTTATTGTATTTTTATTTCCCTTTCCGCACCTAGTGGTGCGTAGGGCACTGCACTGATAAAACAAATGTATTATGTTTTATATTTTACTAGAAAGTAAGGTGATCAGTCCTGCGTGGTAGTATCATACATGATAAATATACTGCAGATAAATATAGTTATATAGGCAAATATAGGCAATTGGTAAAATAAACCAAAGTAGGGAACAAAATGCCGAACACTCCTCTAGTGGAACGGAAGGCCGGTTGACAACTAAACGTAGTTATGCAGAAAGCAGCCAGTCCACAATTTCGGAAAAATGAGATATTGATGTTATCAGGTGCAGTAAGGTCGATTCTATGTTCTGCTAAAAACAGCCAGACCGCTTTCATATAAAAAAAAAACTGTATTAATCACCTCCGGAAAAGGTGTCGATCACAAAAACGGCATTTCTCAATTTGCAGAAAACACTCACAAAACTAGAAAAATTGGTCAAATACACAAAAAGATTCTTGTTTGTAATACACAAAAAAAACTTATGTATTCATTGTTTATCGTTTGTTAAAGTCAAAAACATCCAAACTATTGTGTAGATTTTATAATTCACTCTTTTCACAAAATGGCTATTATCTCAGTTTCACTTTTCTATGGCTGGCTGCTTTCTGTATAACTACGTTCATCTGTCAATAGGCCGACCTCTCCTGAAGAGTATTAAGTGGTTTCCTCTCCACACGAGCAAATGCTGAGAAGTTCCTGATTGGCCCACATTAGTATATTCCTCCTGATCCCAACAGTTTAGATAAATTTAAAGAAATTAATTTGCGAAAAAATCCACTTTTGAAATATAAACCTCGTATATTATCATAAGCAAGGTAAATAATAAAACAACTCCTATATAAAACAAAAAAAATAAAAATCCTACGTTTCAGGTGCCAGTCCAGAAACAATCGATGCAGTGTAAATTTTCTTGAAATCATTTTATTTCAATTATTTATTGACAATTCTTGATGGAATTCCATTGTTATGATGTAATAACTTATATTTACATAAAAGTTTTTAATTTAAAAACACTTTGTACATTTCCACTTATTTATTAAGTGGATTTAAGTGGAAGTGTACCAACAACAACAACAACAACAACAAACCATCACGCCGTTTCCCCGTAGAGGAGGATAGAACGCCATAACACTCTATCTTGGCATACAGACCTCGCTTCCTCTACATTCATACATCTTCTTATGCACGCACGCCGATTATTCCTACTTTTGACATGTCTATCTTCAAGTATTTGATGGACTTGATCGTACCATGTCTTTCTCGGTCTTCCTCGTTTTCTGCATCCATCAACATTTGCATCGTAGATCCTTTTAGTAGTTCTTTCGCTGTCCATTCGCTCTACATGTCCAAACCAACGCAGCACCCCTTTCTTAATTCTGTCAACAAGTATTTTTAAATGAATAACTTTTGTGTAAATATAAGTTATTAAATCAATATTTTACGTACCCAGAAAAAATTTTTTTTTTTACATCAGGACAATTTTGTATTAAATAAATTTTACCTAAACAGGAGACACGTCGTAGATTCTAAAATAACACCGTGAGACCTGGTCACCCTTATTTTAGTGTATGCCAACACTACAGTAAGCCGGTGAAGGAACAATGCGCTGTGCAACATCTCAAATAACCATTAAAGGAATTAACAACAAACTTAGCAATAGAACAAAGCCACCATAATTCTCCGCACCGTAAAACGGTAGTGAAAAGCAACAAGATTATTTCAGTCTGACATAAGAGAATCTTCATAAGATCCTCTTTATCATTAAATATTCAATTTAGAGCTATTAAATTAATATGCAGTTAAAATATTCCAGAATATTACCCAACCTCTATTATATTCATGCGTAGTTCACATGAGGATGGGACAATATTGTTTTGTCTAGACTTTGGACCTATTGCCCTAGAGTGAACAGAAATTTAGAGGAAAAGACAATGAAGCGTCATTGTCCTTGACATTGACGGACAGGCTGTCTCCGCAGGACTTAAGCCAACCCTTAGAGTGATAATACGCTACCGGCTAATAGATTCGTCCATACAGACAAATCCATTATATGCATATTACGCTGGTCAAAATAATTTTCGATATCGCGAGTACCAATAGGTATACATAATGCAGTTTTTTATCTTGTTTTTCGGTCACCAAAATTGAAAAAAAAGGGGGTTTTGCACTGCAATATTTTGTTGTCACTGAATTGGCACCTTAGGCGTTCGACAGATCACCTTACCTTCTATTTAATAAAATTGATCAAGATACCCGGCAATCAGACTACTAATGCAGTACCCTAAATGTACAACAAAAAAAAGTTTTGTACTTTCGACAGTATTTTTATATAACTTGATTTTTTCTTATTCCTTAGTTTTATTTACTTTATTCGTACTATTTTTTAATTAGTAATTTTATTTTATTTTTTATTTGTACTTTCTGAATTCCTAACATTTCTCTGTTTTTAAATTACTTTTATTTTACTACCTTTAGTTTACTTAATCCATAGCTTACATCATTGTGGAAAATTTATGTTCACTGTTTTTTTCGTTTTAGATTCTATATATTTTTATTTTCTGTATATATGTAAAAACCGTTGTTTTTTTCCCAAACAAATAAAAAAAGGAGCCCCATTACTTTGACCTTTTACATCATTAAGTTTTCGCGTGATATCTTTTTCACGTCGTTAGGACACGATACTTTTAAATCGACAGCTAATAGTCGATAAGGCTCCCGTGTTTTCCTCGGGCGATTGTGTATTTTCCACGCATATTCACAATGGCGGCGTCTGGCGTGTCGGCACGCACATATTTCGCTAACTTCTCAACGTAAACTTTGCTTCTTTTCTATTCAACTTTTCCTCACAGAGTCTTCCAATTTACAAAAAGGAATACCATTGCTAGGGGTTTTTGAGGTGAGAATTCCCCCTCCGCGGCCGTGTAATATTTGTTTCGGAAAAATATTTTTAACCGCCATTTTAAGGGAACATTCGCGGTAATTTATAAAAATCATAAACAAATATTTGGCCCGTTAAATTTACCTGTTGGTGTTAAAAAAGTAATTTATTCAATTTATAAGTTACTGTCGTCCCGAATCCCAAAAAGCTTTTACGCGTTTCATTTTTAAATACTTTAGCGCGAAAAAGAAATAAATGATTTTTATTAACTGATCATTTCCAAAGTTAAAAAATGTTCTACTTTTGAATGGTTTTGGTACTTAAAATTGATAAAATGAATAGTTTAGTTATTTTTATAACTGTTAATGTATTTTTTAAGCAAGGAAAAAGGTCAAAATAATGTGAGGAACATTATGAAAAATACGTAAAATGAAAACATGAATTAATTATTTTTTAACATTTAAACAATTAACATATTACAACAGTGGTGAAAAATTTTTAGAGAAGGGAATATAGATGTCTAGGCTTCCATAGGGCTTATGACCTGTCATTGTCTGGTTTAAGTAGCTCCTTTACACACTGTTAGTTCCAAAATTAATTTTACGTAATGCAAATAGAGTAGGGTAGATTTTATTGAGAAACCTAGTAAATAAATTCATTTGACATATTGTAGTAGGTTACATTGTTTCGCCAACAAATGTTTTTTATGCAGTTGTATTATGGACCAAGGGAGTATCATAAATTTTGTGAAATCTGACCGGGATCCTGAACACGTGTTGTTGGCGATAAGGTCGGAGCTGAAATGAACTAGAGGCGGGATGCAACCGGAGATATAGTCGGCTCTTTTTGGCACATGCAATTTACGTAAACGATCGATACCGTGGACAAAGGCGACGCTAGTTTTTACTATTTACGTAAACATAAGATGACTTCTCATTGGCTAAGAATGCACCAATTACAGACAGCGCTTTACAAAAGGATGCAATCGTTGCGTTGGAGCTGAGTATTTGTGTGTTCTTACAGTTAGTAAATTTGAAATAATTGCGTAAATAATACGGAAATACTTTGGCCCGGTAAATGATAAGATGACACTGTCTTTCCTGAATAGGAATAATGTATTGTAATTTTATTTTAATGCAACATTCATATGTTTTAGCTAGATAAACTAGGGTAGTAGCATTGACTTGTAGAATTTATTTGAACTTTTTATTATATAAATCATTATACAAAATTGTAGGATATGTAAGTCTATGATAATATAAGCAATAATTAGCCTAGGTATTTTGTAATTATATCTTAAACTAGGAATATGTGTATGGAATAAAAATAAACCATAAAAAAGGGAGTGTCCAAGAAAATGGGCGCGCCCAGATGTAGTAAAAAAGGGAATGGCTCCAGGGATCGAGGGTAATTATTTAAGCTTAGGTTTCTGAGAGAGACGGACAGTTCCGAACAAGAAGCCGCAAGAAAGAGACGAACGAAGATCGCCCAAAGAAGAAATTCGAGACACCATCTGGAGATTCAACAGTGATTCACCGCTTTATTTTTAACAAACTGTTCTTTGTTATAATAAAGTCCTTGAGTAAAAAGTTCATCGGTTGTTTGACTTGAGAAGGAAAGGCGACCCCCTCACCTGAAAGTTCTGTCTGTGCTGGTTTTCACGTACCACTGTTAGTTTGAGAACAAACACACACTGTGTAACATTCACCATTCTGCCTATATTTGAACATCCATATTCCTTCGATTTTTCCATCTGTTGACGTTTGTGAAGTTAAAGAGCTGAAACTTTTGTTGTTGCATTTTCAGGCGTTGCCTTGTATGTAGGTGAAATAACAAATGTTCAACTTCACAAACGTCAACAGTAGGATGAATTGAAGAGACATAGATGAACAAATAAAAGCAGAATGGTGAATTTTCCACGGTTAGTAAAGTGGCCATTTAAACCAACCAATGCTAGGTCATAAGTTTGGTGGATGCCTAGACTTTTAGATTCACTTCTCCAAAAAGTTCTTCATCTTTGTTGTAATATGTTAATATCAACAGCTCCTTAGGTGGATGAATCCACTCCTTGTATACAAAAATTTGGACAGACTCCAAACATTGTTGATTTTAACATTCATATTTTTAATTGAAGTTATAGTGTTTATGAGCGAAACACAAATAAAATTCAGTGTAACTTTACCGCCACAAGCTAATTTAAGTTGACGACTTGGGTGATCACTTTTTTCAGCATTTTTTTACTATGTAGATTACAAATTTTACCTTGCACGGATGCAATGTAATCAACTTTTTTTAAACTTTTAACATCGCGTAGATTAAAATTAAAATGATTTATTTCCACCGTAAAAATAAATTCTGTATTGAAGTTACAAAAATACTAAGGCAGTTAATGAATGGGAGTAGATTTGTTAAAGATTTGCGTGTGATAAGCGTCATACACAAAGGTTCTTAGATATACCAACTTTCATAGCCAAACAGTAAAAAACATAATTTTAGACCGCTGAAATAAAAGAATTCTAACTTTGGATAAAAAAAACAATTCTGCATAGAGGCAATCATCTGATGGTACCGTATAGTACCGCGGCATATCTATCGGATTGGAGAGCCCTTGAAACGGAAGAATTTGGTGTCCAATGGAATCTAGACGATGACAGATTTCCTGTTGAAATCGTTATTAGAGAGGATTCCTGGAATCAGTGAAATAGTGGAGGGGGTCCAGAGTTGAATTATTGTTTGGAATATTTATTTAGATAAACTGTAATGTTGGTGCCCAAATGCAGGGCCCTTTGCACCGTAGGTACATCAAAGGGAAAAATGATAAAAACAAATCAATGAACGTTCATGTATCAAGATGGGGAAGTGATTGAAATAATCATACTTGGTGAGAGGGTCCCGATTGTAATAGAAAGTCAAAGAAGTTATCTTAAATTGTCTATTTTTTTTTTTATTTACTTAAAGGCAGTTTATTTTACATTGTTTGAGACATAAGTCCTAACTCCATGGGACGAAAAGTTATGTGTTAAGTTGGGAGGGGAAATTAGTTGATACATACACATGAGTATATTATCATAAATATTATATACGAGTAGGATCAGAAACACAACAATAATAATTTTAATAAAAAATCATCACTGTTGTAATATGTTAATATAAACAGCTCCCCAGGGAGTTGAATCCAGTCCTTGTATACAAAAATTTGTATAAAATTCAAAATATTGTTGACAAATCCACCTGGTCCATGAAGACGCATAGAAATTTAAAAAAATAAGATTTTCGGGCGTTGCCTAGTAGGTAGGTGAAATGATTCAATTAGATGAATCTCACCCGCATGAATAAATGTTTCAGCTCTTTAACTTCACAAACATCAACAGATGAAAGATTGAAGGAATATAAATTTTGAAATATGGGCAGAATAGTGAATGTTATACAGTGTGTAAAGTGGCCACTTAA
Organism: Micrasema longulum; assembly: GCF_059751315.1. Classification (NCBI taxonomy): domain Eukaryota; kingdom Metazoa; phylum Arthropoda; class Insecta; order Trichoptera; family Brachycentridae; genus Micrasema; species Micrasema longulum. Next base: position 171,865 of record NW_028278226.1, on the reverse strand, counting down.
ACCAGCCATTATTTTATTTATAAATTTATTGCAAAAAAAATAAACACATACTTTAACAGGGAATCTATATAAAACCAATTAATGTAAAATGAAAACGGAGTGTTCTCTGTTTATTATAGTCTCCATCTAACATGGCTCAGCCTGTTCTAAGATGGAGAGAGGTCATAAGCCCTGTAGATGCCTAGACTTCTGTATTAGCTTCTTTTAAATGTTCTTCATCTTTATTGTAATATGTTAATGTAAACAGTAAACTTAAACATGCGGAAAATCATCAAGCAGTTTCCCACTCAAATCCCTCCCACTAAGGAAAATCCAATCTCTTAATCCAGTCCACGAAAATGGGCATATCCAAACAAAATTTAAAGCGTCTTTGTCAGTTAAATGTTATTGAACATGTTTTGAAGAAATGAAATCAAACATAACGCCTTTCATTTAGAAATTATTGAGACTTTAAGCACTACCCAAAACATTTAATAAGGTTGAGTTGACCAAACCGTATTCGTTTTTTTCCGTTATTTAAACAATTTTATGAGTCATTTGACGTTTAATCATCAGTGTGTCCATTTATGAAGCAAAATATATTCGTATGCCAAAAACCAAAACCCCCAAATTTCTTTCTTCTTTACCCCCGCGAAAGGATTAATTAAAACACCTCCGATGTGCTTACAAGCCGGAATAAATAAAAACCATCAACAAATGTACGTGCTTTTTAATATAATATACATAAAACGAAATCAAGTCGAGATAAATCAGCCTCGTTGTGTAGTAATTGACGCCTTCGCTTACCATTCTTGAAGTTCTGGGTTCGATTCTTTACAGAATGGACGTAAAATATTCATGTTAATGAGTTTTTTAACCGAAATATTTCAATGTTCCTGGACTGGCACCTGAAGCGTCAAACTTATCACCTTACTTTTATGTAACAGATGACCAAACTACGCTGCATTTGGTTAAACGATGCAGTACCCTATGCACCGATGGGTGTGGAAAGGGGGATGATAATAAAGAGTACTTAAAAATGAGTAGATGTTCCGTTTTGAGGGGAAAAATAAATGGTGGCTTCAAATAAGGTTGTAAGTTTTAAGAACAACAAGTTTACATGTTAGCAATAGCGGATAGTTACATCGAAGGGTGATAGTTGTCGATCCACTTAACGCCCCCATAAAATATGCCGTTGTCTTACTGGGAAGGGCAAAGTGCGCCATTAACAGAGACGAGAGGGAAATCAAACGAAGCCTGAGCCGAATAACCTAATCCTTCTACGCGAGAGCGATACGAGCCCTGATCCCTTGACTTTGGTGATAATGTGATGTTAATTGGTTCATGCTAGATAAATGGTGTAGCTTAAAAGGATGTGACAAACCTGAAGACACAAGACGGAGTGATTATAAATATAGTATCGGCTGGAAATATGACATTATTATTTACTACTAGGATTTGTACAACTTTGTTCAATATTTTATAGTTCGTGAAATATGTACATTATCAAGTATTCATAATACCAATCAACTTGCCGTATTACCCGGGGTCCTAATTACAGTGGGAAGTTAACAGAGTTATCTTCAAAAGTCTACAGTTAAATAAAAATTCCGGTAGGAAAATATGTAGGTATAATTGACGGGTTTTTTAAAAAAAAACAATTAATTACAGGCTGCCGACAACAATAGTTTTTATTATTTAACTTATTGCACAAAATTTAAATTGTACATTGGCGGGCTCATTGCTTAATGGCAATTTCTTCCAACTAACCAGTAAAGTAAAAGTCACAAAACGTATTTTATTAGATATTTTGTATTCATACAAAAGACTGGCTTTTAAAAACGGGAGGAAGCCAGTTGGAGTAGCAATTAAGAGTTTGTGTGTGATTCTTTTTTTTTCTTAGTGTGGCGTATTTTTAGGAATGTTATTTTGTCAAATTTCATATATTTTGTTTCACTGGATTTTACTGTTTCTCGATCAGTTTTTACCTTCTTGGTATTTTGTCCATTTATTTTTTTAAGTTTCATAAATTTAGTTTTTTTGAAATACTTCACAAAAGTCAACAGATGGAAGAGTTGGGGAAATGTGGATGTTTAAACATGGGGAGAATGGTAAATGTTACAAAGTGTGTGAAGTGGCCACTCAAACCAGCCAATGACAGGTCATAAGCCCTGTAAACGCCTAGACTTCCATATTTCCTTCTCAAAAATGTTTTCCCTCTCTGTTGAAATAAATTTAAAACTTTTCACTATTATGTCACACACAGAACTGCATTTTTCATCCGCCTGGACACTAACATGTATTACATGGCAAAAAATAGTATTCCTATAACAGTTGCAAACGTAGAAAAAATAGTATTTCCATGAAACATAACAATTGCAAACATAAGGTAGAAAAACATGGAATGCAACTAGCGATAATTAAAAACAGTCTTTAAAAGGAATAACATCCCCCTGTTTTCACGGTGAAATATTTTTTAATTAATTAATCTAGCCCTATTATTCTATGGCCAGTTATCCGTGCAATATGTATGAAGGGGCAGTTTAATTTACTCTCAAAAGAGTTCAGTGACTTGTCTGATATTCAAGCAATGAATCAACTGTAGCCCCTTTTAGAGAAAATGCAACTTAAAACATAAATAACTCTAGTACCCGACAGTACTTGAATAAAATGCAATCAAATCCAAAAACTCCACTAATTTACATGTTTTAGATAGGGGAGAGATTCCTGTTTAGATAAATTCTTTTAGTAGAAAGATGAAAAACTTTGAACAAAAATAACTTTTGCTTCGTAATACAGTAGTTAACGTAATGCGTTACTTCGTTTTTAGTCGCAGGCTCGATTCTTGACAAGATCTAGATGAAAAACCTAATTTATTTATTTATCGACTTATTAAGTCCATTTAACAATGGTCAATATAATTCTTTAGTATATATATATATTTTTTTTTTAAAATTAATTTTACAATACGCTCAAGTGGCATTTACAAAAAATATACAGGTAAGTACAAACATAGTAAGTAAAAATTTAAAAGATAAACAACGCTTTTTTGTATACATGTAGAAACAATAAAAAGCATATTGCTGTGCAAAATAAAAAGTGAAACATAGTAAAAAAGAAAAAATAAATAAATGGATATAAGAAAAGTAATTTAATTAAAAAGCAAATTGTAAATAACGTGTAAAGAATTTAAACTAAAAAAATATATACCTTTACATATACTGTATTGTATTGTATATATACTTCTTCCAGTGGCCTTTATTTAAATTTAAAATAAAATGTATACCCCCACACGGGCCATACCTTTGTAGGATATTTTTCTTGTGTTTATGCAATAGTTTTTTTGTTTGTTTGTAATTTATGTATCATCATCATTATCATTCCCTTTCCACACCTAATGGTGCATAGGGCACTGCATTTTTACACCAATTGAAGCATATCTTAATCATTTTTGTTACATTTATGTAAGGTGATCAGTTTTACGCTTCATGTACCAGTCCAGGGACTATGAAACATTCAAGTGTGAAAACATTCTTTTTAAATAAATATTTTATACCAACCATGTCAGGAATCAAACCCGAGACCTCTTGAATGGTAAGCAAACGCGCCGACCATTACACCACGAGGTAGACAACTTATGTATACTTATCGTAAAATGCAAAGGAAAAATTACAGGCACAATTGAAATAAAATTAAAGCCAAGACAAAAAATTCAATGATAATTACTACCTCAAGACAAGATTTGGCCTGTTTTAGTGATTGTTTAAATCTAGAAAGACTTTCATATTAAAAGTCCAGATCTTGACACAATCGGGACATTGGTGCATGCAAGTCATAGTTTGTGCTGTGCTGATCAAGAAACAGCACATTATTATTTCGCAACCGGCGGGTCGGAACATTGGATGCCACATATTCCAGTAACGATGGTACACCAGTTAAGCTATTGAGTTAATTTCTTTTTTCTACATACCTACATACTACGTATTAATAATCACGACGCTTGCCTCAGCAAGATTACGATAATTTAATTCAAAATTCAAAAAAAAATAAAAAAATAATTGATTTGATTGTTTTAAAATATGTTTTTAAGAGTGAGTAGCACGTTTAACCATTACCTACAAGGTTTCTGGTTCGATTCCCGACATTAAAGACAATAATAATTTTAATAAATGTGTTATTTAAACGATCCAGATATTCATGTTTTCCTTGGTGAATCAATTTGCAAAAAGATAAAAGCGAAATAAATATGTACTGTGGATAGAATGGTGAATGTTAAACAGTTTGTAAAGTGGCCATGTAATGTTTGAAAGTCATTATATTTCCATCTAAAAAAGGTTTTTCACAAAACAAACAAACAAAACAAACAAACCATCACGCCGTTTCCCCGTAAGGGTAGGCAGAGAGGATAGAACGCCACAACACTCTATCTTTGCATACAGATCTCGCTTCCTCTACATTCATACATCTTCTCATGCACGCGCGCCGATTATTCCGACTTTTGACATGTCCATCTTTAAGTATTTGTTGGATTTGGTCATGCCATGTCTTTCTCGGTCTTCCTCTATTTCTGCATCCATCAACATTCGCATTGTAAATATTCTTAGCCGTTCTCTCGCTGTCCATTCGTTCTACATGTCCAAACCAGCGCAGAGCTCCTTTCTTGATTTTGTCGATAATGCTTGTCTCAGCCTTACATAATGTACGGATCTCAACATTTGTGCATCTATCGTACATAGTTTTACCACACATTCGCCTGAGAGATCGCATTTCGACAGCATTCAGCTTACTTTCATCCCTGTTTTTCCAAGTCCATACTTCGCTCCCATACATCAGGGATGGGACCAGGACTCCGTTGTGAACTGCCAATTTTGCCTCTTGTGACAACCATTTATTTGCCAAGGTCGATTTAAGTGCACCGTTCACTCTGTTCCCGGCACTCACCCTCCTTTCAATATCTTTCTCAGTCATTCCATCCCTAGTGAACATACTTCCCAGATACACAAATTCCTCTACTTGTTTTAGTATAACTCCATTCACAGTGATTTCACATTTAGTCATACTTTCATTTCTTTCAAAAACCATCACATTCGATTTATCGACATTCATCAACAAATCGCTTCTCTTGCATACATCGTAGACCTTTGTTACCAAGAATTGCAGTTCCTCTTTGTTGTTAGCAAGGAGTACAGCATCGTCAGCATACAAAAGACAATTGACTTTTAAATCACCCATTTTTGCTCCCATTCTTAAGCCTTTCAGTTCTTTCATGCAGTTATCGATATACACGTTGAACAGCCATGGTGACATAACACATCCCTGCTTCACTCCTTTATGAATGTCAAACCACGATGTGTATGATCCATTTACCCTAACACATGCTGTGCTGTCTTTATACAGAGAAGCAATAGCACGTGTTAGATTTCCGCTTACTCCGTACTCCGATAACACCTTCCATAATTTTTCTCTGTCAACTCTATCAAACGCTTTTTGCAGATCGACAAATGCGCACAAAAGCTTTTGGTTTTTAGCAAGAAATTTTTCTGTCATGTTTCGTAAAGCAAATATTTGATCCATACATCCTCTTCCATTCATAAAACCGCTCTGAATATCCCACACTCGTAAAAATATCTGTCAATGGAAAATACTTTGGTACAAGTGTTAATTTTTTTTCATTCTGCTCAGAAATGTCAAAAAAAAATTTATTATAAGCGTTAAAAGAAAATAAAACATGAACATTCTAATAGATATTTTGTACTTATATATCTCGTACGTAGCTATGATACTATAATCTTAAAAAGCGTTATCGTTATGGGGTGGTATTCCAAACGCTCTTGCAGTCGTATTATCTCGTGTATTTATATACAAAATAAACTAGAAAAACTATTTTCTCGTGCCATGAGAGCGGTTTAGAATAGCACCCCTGGTGAACAAGTAAATGGGAGCTCAGTGACTTTGAAGTTTGTCCTTATTAACAGTGGTTTGAGGAAAACGCAAAAGGGTTCTTTAATAAATTAGGGGTACAGTGTGTATGTACGTAAGTCATTCTACTTGCAGGCAAACAACTCGTTTATGATATTATTAATTGTCTACTCAAGGGTGCTAAGTATTTGCTAATGACTCCTTTCGACTCTGCAAACGAAAAATAATCGTTAAACGTAGTTTTTATAAGTTATTACTATATTTTTTTTTTTTTTTTTTTTAATATTTTTTTACATTAAAACATTAATGGGATCCAATTTTCAAGGACATAAAGTTTTTTTACAGTTGTATGATTTATTAGGTACATAAATAACTATTGAATACGAAACATTACTGAATAATATTAAATAAATGAATTGATGTTGAAAAATATTTTAAATGGACAGAACACATCGAATATAAAACACAAAAAATTAGAAAACTTTCCCATAGTTTTAAGTCAATATCTAACATCTTATCCCTAATTAAACTCAAGCAACATTATTTATTTTATGTAACTCAATTATAACTTATAGCATAATAGGATGGGGAGGCACTAATAAATCGATATTAAAACCTCTCGAATCTGCTCAAAAATCTATCATTAAAATAATTTTTAAAAAGCCCTTCAGGTACCTCAGCGTCAAGTCATTTGAGGAATTCGAAATCTTAGATATAAGACAATTATATATTTTTAGAATAATAATGTTTGTGCAAGCAAATTGCTCTATTAAATACCAAAAGGAACACTACCAGAAGTCAAACTAGAGGATAGGTCATGGGGTCTATCACAAACTCGGAATTCGGGCAAAGAAATTTCAGGTTTCTGGGCCCCAAAATATTCAATATTTTAACTAAAGATTGCAAAACCATGACCCGGATTTAATTTAACAAATTCGTAAAAAATTGGTTACTGGATTTAGATCGAGAAAAATCGGAAAATTTACTAAAAATAAATTCCTAATAAATTAACCTTGTATAATTGTATAGTATATTAACTAGAAGGTAGTAATGTTATTGTTTATTTTGGCATTAAAATGTCTGCCTTAAAACAGGTTGTACCTAGTTAGGTAGACTAGACATGATCCAGAGAAATCTTTTTTCTAAGTACTTATGTAGTGGATAAAGTTATTGTTATTTTTGTTAATAAACTTTGATTATTATTATTGTTATTATTAATATTATGAATGTAAAGTGTGCTTTTTATCAGTTTGTTTGTGTTTTCTTCAAGTCGCAAAGAACCACGATTTAAAAACGCTTTGAACTCTAATCTTGTGAACGTTTTTCATAAAATACTCCTGAATTACTGTTTATATTTAAAAAGTCCTGGCTTAGGCAAAAATCAGGACTCCGATGATAATAACAGGGTTATCTTGAATTGTCTATTAAATTAAATCGAATATTCTTTGTGAAATATTTAATAAGTTCAACTACAGGTGACGAAAATACTTCCATTTTTTAAATAAATATAAACAGATTTTCGCACAGATAATTTAATTATACCGTTAGGACCAGAGAGTGAGAGACGAGGATGTGTTTTTGTCTATAGCCGCAGTGCCCAATGGACTTTTATAAATATTTTAAAACAATAAACCAAAAACCTTAAAATTTTGGTTTATTACACACGAAAATACAGAGATTAAAAAAATAATACTTTAAAGTGAATTTGAATACTGGTGAAGAAAAAGACGGGCAAATGACGTGTTACGCGCCTTTATATAGGTTTATTGGGCTCTGCGGCCATAGACAACAACACATCCCCGTCTCTCACTCTCTGGTCCCAACAATAATTTAAAGAAAACTAAATACAACTTTCTGAACTTTTTATTGTAATCTGGGGACAGATTCAGAAACAACCCACCTATGTTGGTAAAATTGTGTAAAAAAATAAATACATATTGGGAAAAACAATTTAAAAATGCAGTTAATCGTTCCAATTTTTTGGTTTTCAGTTTAACAACAAACGTGTAATGGACGGTTTTGGTTAGCGCTCGCAATTCTCAACTCAAGTACCTACGGCTCGTTGTGTTGCTGTAATCTGTAGCTAACTCGTGGTCAATAATCACAGAATAGTTTTTCTCCGTATGGGTGATTCTCTCTATCGAGAATCGATATCTCTTAAGGCTGTTGTCGGGTAAAACCCACGAAAAATGAGAAAATCATTCGATTTTGCCATTTTAAAACAAATGGTTTTAAAAAATCACGCAATAATGAAAAAACATTAATTAGATAAAAACAATAACTTTTAAAAGTATTTCTATTTAAACATATACTTAAAAGTTTTATGTAACTAAATTTTTTTTTTCGACCGGCAGATTAAGCCATTTCAAATTAAGACTAAACTTTTAGGCGACGATTTTCAAATAAAGACTAGGTATTGAACTAAAATTTAATGGAAGGATTAAAAAATAATAAATTTAACATGAAAGTGGCGGCAGAAAAATATTTTTTTTTGTTTTTGAAAAAAAATTAAAGCATTTTAAATCACATACATTTTTGTGACATTTTCCTTTATTTCTACGTAAAATTATGCCTTCGGCAATACTTTTAAAAAAATAAGTTAGAGGAAGATAATTCTGGTTGTAATATTCCATTTCTAACGATACCTTATTTAGGTTTTTATTACTTCCATAGCGGTGCCGGTAAGGGCAGGATTTTGCTTCGGCCACTTTCATGTTTAATTTATTATCTTTAAATCATAACAACAAATTTTAGTTCAATACTTAGTCTTTATTTGAGAATCGTCGCCGTAAAGTTTAGTCTTAATTTGAAATGGCGTAATATGCCGGTAGAAAAAAAATTATTTTAGTTATATAAAACTTTTAGGTTTATTTTTTAATAGACATTCTTTTAAACGTTATTGTTTTTATCTAATTAATGTTTTTTCACTATTGCGAGATTTTTACAAACCATTCGTTGTAAAATGGCAAAATCGTATAATTTCCTCATTTTTCGTACGAAAACGTACGAAAAATGAGGAAAGTGGTAGTCGGGTAAAAACCCGACTACACACTTAACGAATATATCGATTCTCGATATCTCCGTTATTCTCTTAGCAAAAAACAGACCACAGTAAACCAATTCAATATTATACGTTATGATGGCAAATGAATGCCCGTTCAAGAGCCCAAAATAATTATAAATACTTATTGTGTATTGAACTAACGAACGCTAAAGAATATTTTAAACAACGTACATTACAAAAAACTTTTTTTTATATTACAGATAGTTTGACAAAGATTTAAAGTTTTTTTTAAAGAAGATGATATTTAAGTTTGCGTTGGCCCGTATTACAATGGGAAGTTAACGTTTACCTTCAATTGAACGTAGTTATGCAAAGAGCAGCTAGTCCACAATATCGGAAAAATGGGATATTGATGTTATCGAGTGCAGTAAGGTCGATTCTATGTTCTGACAGCCAGACCGCTTTCATATAAAAAAACTGTATTAATTACCTCCGGAAAAGGTTTCGATCACAAAAACGGCATTTTTCAATCTGCAGAAAACACCCACAAAACTATAAAAATTTTTTTGTATAAAATTGTAAGATTCAATATGTCCATATATTTATAATTTTCTGAAACTGAACGGTTTGGGTAGGTAGGAAGAAATTGCCTTAAGGCAATATGCCCGCCCTTATATGTATATTTATTGTATATGTATATAAAGTGTCAATAAAATAAAAATAAATAAAAATAAAAATCTTATAGTAATTTTAAAATCTTTTAAACTGGTCAAATACACAATAAGATTCTTGTTTGTAATATATGAAAAAAAAACTTATGTATTCATTGTTTATCGTTTGTTAAAGTCAAAATTATTCAAACTATTGTGTAGATTTTATAATTCACTCTTTTCACAAAATGGATATTATCTCAGTTTCACTTTTCTACAGCTGGCTGCTTTGTGTATAACTACGTTCAATTATAACATCTACAAAGTAAAAAAAAGTTTTCTGTTTGGGAAATATAATACGTATGCAATTATTTTTTCTAAGCATATTCAATTACTGGTTTCCGATGAAGATACATACAAATATACACGTTTTTATACACGAATATCGATTTTACTTTATACCGTCTTGATATATACCGATGAATATAGCGTTTGTAATTGTCTCCGTGAGGTTCGCCCGCTCCGTGGTCTAGTGATATAAATTATACCTCCTTCTCTATTCCCGTAGGAAAAAACAATTTCTCCTTAATTGAGACATCCTTTTGTCTTGATTAAATAATGTATTATCCTCGTCTTGCCCCTTTAAACTTCAGTTTTCTGATTTACCCAGCCGAAGTATGCAAAACTGCTGAATCATTCATCACAGGTAAACCTTCGTTTTTCAAAAGTTTGAAAAACTTGAGCGGTAAAAATAACGTTTCATTCGGTATTTGAATTTTTATTGCTGATAACTGTAACGAATTTTAGGGGGACGAGTTTGGGTAAACGTCTGCCATAGTATTAATGTGAATCGGAAAACGATTAAGCATCGCTTATACATAAAGCGACGAAACAACGGAGATTGTACAATATTTTTTAAATGCTCTAATGGTCTGAAGTTGCCCGATAAACGGTGAATTCAAACATTACGGAAACATCTTTAACAAAAAAGTTTCTCGCTTCTTATAAATCAGTTAAAATGGCGGGGTTATAGAAATTACCTTGATAAAACTGCCTTTCACACTATTTTGTTTTTGCAGATCTTTTTCCCTGAAAGTTGCGAGTTTCAGCTGAACTTAAGATCATTAGGTAGAAGATGGAATACATTCCAAACAAACGGTAGCAAACCACCCCCTTTTGGGCACATCAGAACTTAAATCGGACATTGCTACTTCAAGACATATTGAGAGGACCGGGTACTTAACTAAATATCTATACCCATACCTACTTTATATAAAATATATTTATTTATTTTTTACTTAGAATATCAACAGTAATTAAGATTAAAAATATACAGAGAATAAAACCAATAACAGATATCCGCAGAAATACGTAAAATATAAATCAGTTGTGATGTAAAATTTGTGAGTGAAAATTGATTGTGAGAGGGTGTGTTTTTTAATGCAAAAGTGTCAAAAAGGCATGATATATAATTTCATTTATAATAAGTTAAGAAAATACTTAGTATTAGAATAAAAATAATTGATTGACACATTGGATGTTAATTTATTGCAATTAAAAGGGTTAATACCGATGATACTGTCATTTTTTATCATAATAGTAACCTAAAAGAACTAGAAAAAATAATGAAGACAGATTTCGATAGTCTTGCCGACTGGATGCGATTAAACAAATTAAGTTTGAATATGAAAAAAACATCATATATGATTTTTGGGAACAAACAGGATTTGAAAATTAATATTTCTCTAGGAACTGGCTATATTGAAAAGACCAATGTTACTAAATACTTAGGACTATATGTTGACTCTCAACTTTCATGGAAATATCAATATGAACATGTTAAATCAAAAATAGTACCCGTAACTGGCGTTTTGCATAGACTTCGTGGTCTGCTTCCTCACTCTGTTTTGTTTGCCGTCTATTACGCTATGATACATTCTCACCTATCCTATTTATGCTGTATTTGGGGTTTCGCTAACAAAAACCAGATCTCTGAGATTCAAGTTCTTCAAAACCGAGCTCTGAGAAGCATTCTTGGTTTGAAATGGGATTCCCATGTCAAGGATATTTATCGTAACACAAAAATACTTCCTTTCAAGGTAATGGCACTGTATGACATCACTAACACTATTTCAAACATCATAAACTTTTCTGCTCACACAAATTTAAAACTTACATTTAATCATGAAATTCACAACTATAATACACGACATGCAAAAAATCTTCACATTTCTAAATTTTGTTCCACGAAGTTCGGCAAAAGGTCTCTGGAATACATTGGTCGTATACAATTTAATAAACTGCCTGATGACCTTAAAAATGAAATGTCGAGTGGTAAATCTCAAAGACCAGAAATGAAGACCTATTTCTTGAATCTTTTTGAAAGTGATAGTTTTTAGCTCAGTTTCTGTGAATAGTCTATATATTGTGTTTTAGGTTTAAATGTTTTTCTTTTCTTTTTTTAATATTAAGTTCACAGAATGTTTAAATGTTTTTATTTTCTTTTTTAATATTAATTTCACAGAATGTTTAAATGTTTTTCTTTTCTTTTTTAATATTAAGTTCACAGATTGTTTGAATGTTTTTATTTTCTTCTTTAATATTAAGTTCACAGATTGTTTAAATGTTTTCTTTCCTTTTTTAATATAAAGTTCATAGATTGTTAAAATTTGTTTAAATTTTTATTGTTTAAATGTATACTATGTATTGTTACAAGAAATGTACTATTTTTTTTATGTACCGTCCCAAATGAGTTTTCTCGTACAACTCCTGGGAATATAATATCATGATATTCATGTCTTATATGTTTTATTAATAAATAAATTTTTAAAAAATACAGAGAAAGCTCAAATTTTACTCTTTGATGATTTTCCAAATATATGAATTTCCGAAAACACCACTTTTTTCCTCTATTTTTTTATTAAATTTTTGAAACAAATATGTCAGTTTGCTGTTTACCAAATTGATGTGCCATATATTTTGAAAAATATAGTATGATCTTTCTGATCCTATATAATATTTGTAGTGATATACTCGTATGTCTGTGTTAACTAATTACTCGTCCCAACTCAACACAGGACTTTAGTCACATAAAGTTGGGACTAATGTTTTAAAAATGTGTAATCAACTGTTTATAAGTAAAAAAATATATAAATAAAAAATAAGTAGAGAGTTCTGGGTATAGTTTGTACGAGCTGCTGGCACATGAAAAAGATAGCTCTACATCTGATGGGTGCGGTAGCCAGGGGCGTTTAGTGACATTAAGTGATAATAATAATTATCTTTATTTGCAATTAAGTAGGTATACCCGTTCCAAAATATTTGCAAGTTGTGTGATGTGTGTGGTGTGGTGTAGGTAGGCACCCATAAGCAGCACATCAAGAAGTGACCGCAAACAGCAAAGATAAGGAGTAAATAAAATGTAAAACTAAAAATAAAAAAAACGTAAAAACATAAAAAAGCGATGTGCCATTGTATAAGGTGCATTTGCCAAACTGACTGCTTTGCTTAATTTATTTTTTTGTGAAGGCTAAAAATATTGTTAGAATTTCATTCCTCTATACGCTTTGTAAATGCAAGACGTTTGGTAATATTATTTTTTACTTTGTGGTTATTGAATTGACTAGAGTTTCTTTTTACTTCAACTTCTTAGTGTTTTATTTTATTTTATTTGGGAAATCAACAGTTCCACATACATATTTATAGTAAACAAACAGATATAGTGTATAAACTCAGAACTAATAACAGATTTCCACATAGTATACAAAGTTAGTAAAGAAAATATATTACATATCAAATAAATACATATAATTTATACAAATAAAAATGTTATTTTCATGTACTCAATAATCAAAGATTTATTTTAAGAACATTAAGTTACTGTAAATTGGGCGAGATTAGGACAAGAATGCTTGAAGAGAGGATAAGGAGGGGAAGGGAGATGTACATATTTATTATTATAATGTCTACTAAGTTACATAATGCATTTTTAGTGTAAATTTTTAATCTGACAGTGATGTTTGTGTAATCTATATTTATGTATTTTGTATTGTACACTGAAAAAGTCGTACGAAAAAAAGCATTTTTAACATACGATGTTTTACTTATTGGTACATGTGTTAATCTAGATTCCATCCGTAAATGACTTTTTTCCAATTCAAAGCTCTTGGTCATTTTTTGTCAAATGCAAATGGGGGCTAAATTTCTAACCGTCCGTCTGCGCGCTTTGTAGCTTCGAAACGTGTAGTAATTTCGCTGCTACATTTCATCAAAACGTAACATCATTGAAAACTGGAAACTAGAATCCCAACCAGCCGTGCGCTCTGTAGCTACAATACGTGTTCGGATGTTTATCGTATGTAGAACGCCCCTGAGATGAACCAAAATGGCTATGAAAATTGTCCAGAATAAATCATGAGTATATAAGTACAAAGGTCAACGAATACTCCCATGCATCGCAACAGATTGTGTAGATTTTTATTAAGTGCTCATTTTCTTCCATCTAACGGAAATTTAACAGTCGAGGGAATTCCAGATGTCTTTAAACTGCGGATTCTCTAAACATTATATCGTAAATTCAATTTGCATAAATAACAGATGTGCTATGTTTCAAATGACTGTAGGCATAAATCGATTCATAAATGATTGTGGTATTACTTTTGTTATTATCCAGCGATGCGATGTAGGGTTTTCTAATTAAGCCATAGAGTATGGAGTACAAAGTTCTTATAAAAACATTTAAGTGAAAATTCTTGATGGGAGTTCATTGTAATTTATTATATAAATAAAAGACGAGTAATTCTTTAATCCATAAATTTGGAATATCCAGTAACCAGTTTCATCGCTTTCGCGACATCTTCGAGACTGGTATCTTTATTAAGGAGTTCAATGTATTTATACAAAACAGAGGTAAGGATAGATAATTCAAAATTATAAGATAAAAATAACTTTATTTAATCTACTTTCACATAATTTTGAAGTATCTATCCTTACCTCTGTTTTGTATAAATACATTGAACTCCTTAATAAAGATACCAGTCTCGAAGATGTCGCGAAAGCGATGAAACTGGTTACTGGATATTCCAAATTTATGGATTAAAGAATTACTCGTCTTTTATTTATATAATAAATTACAAAGTTCTTATGTTTTAATGTTTATTAACATATTACAACAGAGATGAAGAAAATTTTAGAGTAGGTAATATATAAGTCTAGGCAGCCACTTTACACACTGTGTAACATTCGCCATCCTACTCATATTTGAACTTCTATATTTATTTAAGTCTTTCATCTGTTGATGTTTGTGAGTAAATTTTAAGCCCGGCAGATAATAATGAAAAATATCGACCTCGGTAAATCTATTGTTATATTGCTTGCTCATTCTAGGTATAGTAAAATATATAGCGTATAAACTAATATTATGAAAGCGTGCCTATTGTTTCGTAAAGTTATCATTGTTTTTAATTTAATGCTTTCGGGAATAAAATCGGGAGAAAATCGGGAGAAAATTACGAGAAATTCAGCGTAGAATAATAGGCATGGCGATGTACGTTTCTGCGGGGTTAAAAACATTATTCTACTTACCCAAACTTCTTGCACTTGCCGGGGTCCCGGTAACCCCAGGAGTATTGGCTGTTTGTGCAAGTCTCCCCTACCCGGTCATTACCCCCTCCCCTCCGACGAAACGAATTACACTCCCTCCGCAGTCCGCCCCCGCCCCCGAGTGGGGGAACTCTGTGGAGGAGTAATATTTTAAGGGTAGCCAGTTTGGAAGTGTTGTTACAAGGCCTGTAATACATTTTTAACTCGAGATTGCATTATCCCTAGACCTTTTCTCCGGAAGGGATTTATGGTTGGTGTATCATCACCATGCTCCACATTGGATGCGAAGATGGTCAAAGAAGTATCATCGTTTTTGGTTACGAAGTGTCTCATTAAAATTGGATTTAAATTATGAATAAAATGAACCAGAATAGTGGATGGAGCGTCACATACATCTATTTTGATATATTGCACCCCTGAAGTACACTGTGATGTCTAAATCGGCCTTTCAGGACAGCAAAAACAATTTTTTTGAAATGTATTCATGCTCGTAACTCAATGAATGTATCTCTTCAATTCGTGCCTCATGTCTGTGGATGGTGATTACGCCTGACTCCAGGCATGGCTCGTCTGTGGACAGTCTCCCTCCATCTTGAACGGTCTTGTGCTCTTCTATCGGCATTCGTCAGTGATGATTGTGATAACTCAGTGACTGTGCCGCTCCATCTTGTCGGTTGACGTTCACGCGACCTTGTCCCTTCGACACTTCCCGGGAGAATAGTTTTCTCCAAACTATCAGAGTTTCCTCTGGAAATGTGCTCAAAGAACAGCAGGATTCTTTTCTCACAGATGGATTTTATTTTTACTCCTATTTCCAGTTCCTGGAGAATAGATGCATTCGTACGTCTGGCCGTCCACGGAATCCGCAGCATTCGCCGCCAACACCACATTTCGAAAGCTTAGATTTTTTTTCTTTTTAAACTCCCTGAGTGTCCAACACTCCACACCGTACATGAACACTGAGAAAACCAAACTGACAATGAATGTATATTGACATCATAATGCCAATTTTTTTTGTATTTGCTCATTTGACTGTTAAAATATGAAAAGAACACTTAAGCGTTATAATTACTTCAGTGTTAATTCTCCATGTTTTACTCAATTGTGATACGTGAGTGTTCGCCAAAAAAAGATTTAAAAAATGTGGCTAAACTGAATTTATAACACAAAACAGATAATTTTAGACTTATTATGATATTGATGTATCTCTCGATAACGTAATCTTTGAATATTTATGTTTTTCTTTATTATATACGCCCAGCGGGCTTTTACATGACAGGTACAAAATTACAATTCAAGCGTTTTGTTACAAAAGTTAGTGTGAAAGTCTAATAAATATGTATCTTATAAATAGATTTTAATTTTTGAATTACATTATGCTTTACATAAATAAAATATTGCATCATACATAATGAAATATTTTGAAAAATTATAACAGTTTTACGCAAAAAAAAAGAAAACCATAGGTATTATTCAAGCATAGGTAAGAAAAATATAAAAAGTCAATGATTTTTACAACATCGAATAGTGCAAGTTATTTTGATTTCATCGCCGTAAGAATTTTTAATCTAAAAACCGAGATTGAAAAACGAAACACACCAATTTCTCCATACTAGTTTCCGAGCCGGTGTAGCCTGACGATTGGAGACTTTACAAAATAATTTCATCTGCCAGACGCCACAACTAAGGTAGACTGAAATATACTTCTAGTTGATACTTTTGTAACAGTCTCGTTAATTCAGGGACCATGTTATTTGTCAAAAATAAGTCATGCTAAATGTTTCATCTAATTGTGTTTTTTTTAATTATTAATTACAGTGAACTGGAAGATATCGCGAGTGGAAATAAGTGTACCATTTGAAAATTTTAGTGTTTATTTATAGTCAGTAAAAGAACATCAAACATTCTTGAATTTTTTCTATAGTAAAATGTCTCTAGAGGTTCATTGCCTCCATTAAAACAGAAATGAAGTAAAATCGTTTACTGAATTTATGAGACTATTTGTTCAAAATGGTTTCATGTTAAAGTTATTTTTTTGTGAAACGGTTTCAATTAAACAGGTCACTGGCTGCTTTATTTAGTAAAATTGGTTGCGGAAAGAAATGGCCAACACACGCTCTGGTTTGAATTGTTATTGTTTTTTAAAAAGTTTTTTAAGTTTTTTATTATTTAAGCACCTTTTTATAAAAACATAATTTTAATTGTTTTTTCATACATATTAATTTTTATTTAGTTAGCCTAAACTAAACATCTAAAATCTTATCATCTTTACGTTGCATCGTCTTTTTAAAAAAAAAATATATATATTTTTGGAGTTCCACCAAGAAATGTCTTTCTCATATTTATCGCACAAAAATATAATAAACAGCCTCTGCATTCATTAGCATAAAAAAAAATGTTCAGTTTTCCACCAATCTGACGATATCGGTCACAACAAAACCCGATTAATGGTGAAAAATTCATAAATAAATTTTGTCAAAACTAAATAACGTATTTTTCTATGACGTCTATTTATCTCAAACCTGAATGTTACGTTCTGTAATTCACCATGAAAAAAGTTTCTATTATGATTTTTTTATGGTGGAACGGCATATATAAATAAATTTAATAAAAGACGATACAACGTAGAGATTATTATTTAAAAGACTTATTGCTAAAACCTCTATTATTTCTATGAAATGTGGCTCACTTCGATTGGTGTACATTAAAGTTCCGATAGTTTTAACACTTTTTTCGCTTTTTCACAATACAAAATCATTTTAGTATGTTACCACACTAATAATGTTGTGGTCCCTTTTCATTCCATCAGATGCAGAAAGAACATTTCCATTTGAAATGGAAAACACAAAAATGCAATCAGCGCTAGCTGAAACCGAGCGATCACAAAAGGGTTATTGGCAAATTATCATTATTATTCCTTTATCCGTGTGTATTCGGTGACCCATAAGACCCTTCATCTATATAGATAATCAATTATAGTAAATCTTATTTATTTATTTATTTATTTGTCATTTTATATACATATACAATAAATATATATATAAGGCCGGCATATTGCCTTAAGGCAATTTCTTCCTACCTACCCAAACCGTTCAGTTTGAGAAAATTATAAATACATGGACATATTGAGTCTTACAATTTTATACAAAAATTTAAAAAAAAGAAAAAACAAAAAAAAAATATATTAAAAAAATTAACACTTTTCTATGAATAGAGGAGAGGGGATGGGAAGGAAAGAAGAAGGATAAAGGAACAATTTAAATATGTAGATAGTGACATTTCAATTTTGACTTAAATGTAAATAAAGAAGGCGCGTCTCTAACATTAGTGGGTAGGTTATTCCACAATCGAGCGGCTACTGCTGTGAAAGAGGAGGCAAGAAAATTAGAGTTATGACAGGGTATTAAAAGAGTTCTCTCGTTACTAGAACGAAGATATAGTCCGTGTTGTGAAAGAGGTTGGATGAGCTCTCTCAGATTAACAGGCGAAGTGGGATTATTTAAGATATTGTGAAGAAGTGATAGAATGTGAATGTTTTTTCTATGCCTGATACTGAGCCAGTGTAGTTGCGAGCGATATTCGGTTATGTGGTCAAATTAAGGGTTATTATAAGATTAATGAAAAACTGTAATTAACAATACGATTTTTCTAAAAGGTCGTTCCAGTGAGCGAACTAGAAATTACAATGCTAGGTAGACAAAATGTAAAAAAAACTTCCTGTAGTAAATAATCAAGTAAAGTTTACTTGGAATCCTATTCTAAAAACATTCCCGTTATGATTCACATTCTTCTTTCTGTCTTTTATTTCATTCTTCTGTTCTGTTCTTACAATATTTTGGAATACGCATTGTAACGCGAGTGATTCTAAATCCGGATGATGAGGTAGTAACCTCGGAATACTCGAAACCGGCCAACGATTACGACTCACTTACTACTCAATTAATTACTAATTACTAAAAGTTAGTGGTTTATACAAATTTATTGACAAATAATTTAAAAATTGAATCAATGGAAACATTAAATAATATTGAGTTAAGACTGACTAGAACTCAAAACGACCTTTTTTTATAAATGCTTAAAGGAGTAGAGTTGAGTTGAAAGTAAGTCTCAGAAAAGCTTAAAATATCTTCACATTTTATTATAACTAGATAAAAATACAGCAACATGATTTGCGATAGAATGCAATTATACAATACTCACTACGTTTATGGCCATTGAATAATTTGAATATTTTCATCGCATCACTAGTTTATTTATGTTTGCTTAGAGTTAATTGATCCGATAATAAATTTTAGAATTGAAAATATGGGGCCTAAGGCTTATTTGGGTTTAGAATCTACATCATCGTCATCATCATCATTCCCTTTCCGCACCTAATGGAGCATATGGCACTACATTGTTACATCAATAGCAGCGAATCTTGATTATTTTTGTTACATAAAGGTAAGATGATCAGTCTTTACGCTTCAGGCACCAGTCCAGGGACTATGAAATATTCTAGTGTGAAAACACCCTTTTAAAAAAATATTTCATATCAACCATGTCGGGAATCAAACCCGAGACCTCATGCATGGCAGGCTAACGCGCTGACCATTACACCACGAAGCCGACAGAATCTACAAGTAAGGGTAATAAAATTTTACATATTTATGATGTTTTTTTATTATTATTATATGTTTTATCGTATTTTACAAGTCATTCAGTTCTATTGAAAATATGTTCAAGAAAAATCGTTAAACTAAAGCTTAAAATTCACTCTCATTCAATACATCTAGTAACAACTTAAATATCTACTTTAAAAAATTTAAGCCATCGCAAAAGCACTGCAATATTAAACGGTTCCTAATTAGAATTCCTGAAGAAGTGAATATTTGCTACGTTTGCGTGTAATACTTTTCTGTCAAATGTGTTCGGAAGATAAGCGAAGGAATGACACTAAAATGAGAAGGGGTGAATAATTTACAGTCAACCGCCTTGCGTTTATGCAGAAGAGTACCTAGGAATAGTCTATGGTAGACTCTAATATTGACTATGACACTTATTTTAATTTGCATTTACAAAAACATGGCTGCAATATCTCGAGTAAGTATGTCCAAATGTTTGTAGACGAGGACTGTGTTGGACCTAATCAAAATATTATTGTTTAAGCCTACTGGTCCAAAAAGAAATTAAAACGGAAAAGCGTTTTCAGACGTTGCCTACAACTCACGTCAATACAGGTTACGGAAACTTTACTCTACGAAAGTCCAAGTTGAGGGTATCTAAAAGCCTACCATCCGCCCACATATGTTATAGAGTTCTGGAGGATTCTCTCAGCTGCGCATAGAGGAAAGTTAACTAAGGCTGGGTTGTATGATCATTACTTATACGAATCAAAAGAAATAATCAATGTTTTGAAAAAATACACCCCTTTTTATACAAAAAATATTATGTTTTCTAAGTTTTTACTATTATTTTACATTTTTTACTATAACTAACGATCAAGTAACCCGCCCTAAAAGTAGGATTAAATATATACAAATTGTAACAAAATTTAACGAATGAAAGTATAGAAGAAAAAAGGATGTTCAAACATAGAATTTAGTAAAAGTTAAAATTAATATATCTAAAAAAATTATTCTGAATTCTCTCAATAGAATCTGAGAAAGTGATTTGATAAGGTGACCATATTATATAAACAAAAGACGAGTGATACTTAATCCACATATTTGGAATATCCAGTCACCGATTTTTTCGCTTTCGCAAAATCTTCGAGACTGGTCGATGAAACCGGTCACTGGATATTCCAAATTTGTGGATTAAAGTATCACTTGTCTTTTATTTATATAATAAAATACAATGAACTTCTTTCAAGAATTTTCACTTACAAACTTAAATGTTTTAGATATATATTATATTTATATGGAATTGTATAGATAAACATATTCCTTTTTTTATATTGTATCATATTTATCTTTATTGAATTACCTTATAAAATTAAATAAATAACTATGACCAGGTTGAAAATGGTAATGCGAATTTTTTCCTGGTTTATTTTTTTAAATCCCATTTATAAAAATATAAAAAACAAAGTTTTGGTATGGTTTTTCTATTAGAAAGGTTTGTATTATAAATATACATTTCTATTATAAACCTTTCATTTAACATGAATACTTTAACACGTAAGTTAACATGTAGATAATAAATTATGCATAGTCACAATTATTCGACGTATTTATGCGATCAGTGTTCAGTAAAATTTGAGAGAATTTCAAATATATATCAGGGTTCAAATAAATAAGCGAAACCGTCATTTTCCATTCCATAAATGAATCATTACTCTCCAAATAAAGTGTCAAAGGTGGTACATTACTTTTCATTAAACCCTCGAAAAGGATGAGCAGTTTACAAATGTACAGTATACATATTGCCAAATCGATACAAATTATTCCCGCAGACACTCTGTAATACAGTTCGACCATTTTTCATATCAAACATGTTATCACATTAAATAAAAAATAATGGTTTGAAGAGACTCAAAAGAAGAAATGGGTGCAAGTAGTACAAATTTATTTTTATTGTAAACCGAGCGAGAGAAATGTGCTTGTTGAATTGATTAATGGATGCATTGAGAAAATAGGTAACTGGATGGCTGAAAATAGACTAACACTTAATCCATCTAAAACGGAACAACTATGGATTGCTTCAGCCAGACGACATAATTTGATCCAGGATACGGCACTACCCGATGTAAGGAGTACCGCTTTACCCACCGTTAAACTACTGGGAGTCATCCTTAATTCTGACCTTTCTCTTGACGCTCAAATTAGTAGAAATATAAGTTGCATGCTTTTACCAGCTGAGACAGATTAAATGCATACGCTAAAATTTGCCAGTTGATGTCGCCCGTCAATTAATAAATGCGTTTGTAGTGTCTAGAATCGATTATTGTAATGGTATCTACGCAGGTCTACCAATGAATAAAATGACTCGCCTACAGGCTGTACTAAATGCCGCAGCGAGACTTATTTTTGGAATCTCTAAATTAAGTCATATCACTCCACTACTTCGGGAATTGCACTGGCTACGTTTTCCACAGAGGGTGGAATACAAGCTCTGTTGGCTTACGTATAAGTCACTGCACAACTCTGCTCCAGAATATCAAAGGGAACTCTGCATTCCAGATGAACTAGCTGACAGACGTTTTACGCTTAGATCAGCTACATCTACGTCGAAAGGAAAAGTTATTATACCTCTACGCAAACAGCGCACTAAATTCGGCGAACGTGCATTTGCGGTCGCAGGCCCTATGGCATGGAATGCTCTCCCAGCAGAAATCCGAAACTGTGAGAGTGAAGTAATGTTTCGGAAGAAACTTAAAACCCACTTGTTCTCTAAATCTTTTGAATAAATTCTTAGCATGTGGTGGAAAAGTAATATGAAAATTAAATTTATATCATTATATTATAATCACTTTGTAAACCGCCTTTGAGGTATTATATTACGAAAATGGCGCTATATAAGTTATCCATAATAATTATTATTATTATTAATGGGGAAGCTCAGTGTCTTTTTTTAAAAAATTGTTAAAAGACTGTTAAACTAAGCCAAAAGAATTATATTTTTTATATATCGTATCATCAGCGCTACGATTTTTTTTAATTTTGTATTTCTGAAATAACTCCGCGTGTAACGTCAGAGGTCGTTCTCTGTTAGTTCTTCCGATTGGTTCGTTTACGGTAAGCCAACCGGATATCCTTCACAGCTCTTATATCATTGGTTGATTCATATGAACCAGTGACGTCAATCAAAGTAATGCGTTTTTATTAAAATATTTTTTATTATTTTTTTCACACATTTTCAAGAAACTTTGCCGTACAATTTAATGCTCTAATTTTTACCGCGCGCAAGAAAACATTTATTGATCCAATTTCCAGTAGGACTAAATTTCCTTATTGTTGTACATTACGTTTTAACATGCTTCAGTATCATTTTTTTCTAAAATGCAGCATGTTTTGTTAAGCAGGGACAATTGTTTTATGTTATTTTTGCCCTTGAATTGCTAATAATATTTTTTAGTATTGTATTAATAAAAAAATACATATTTTGGCATGTTCCATAGAAACATTGAGTAAAAAATCTTGCGATATCTAATTCCACTGTAAATTTTACCAAGGTAAAATTTAAATATTGGAAAAAAAAATACTTGACTTAATTTTGTAATTGGGCCTCCTGACCTGTTGTGAATAAAAAAAAATCACATTAAAAAACGAAATCGTTTTATTTTAAGTACAGTTTTACTTGCATAATAAATATAAAAGCTAACTAACATAACGGCGATGCGTATTTGTGTATAAATTTACCATTACTTATTTCAAGTTGATAAATGTCTAAGTACACGTTATTAATAAATTCTGATTTGACAAAACCCATTCAACAGCTGTTTAGTAAAAGTAGCTTCAGTCTAATCAGTGACTGGTCGTCCTTGTGCGTCGTCCTTTATTCAATGCTTTATTCGGTATACCAGGAGTTCAGCTCAAAGGGAGGGGGTGGATGACGCATTAATGACCAGTCTACTGAGTTACCCCAGAGTTGGGGTGACAAATACTGTGAAATTCGGCGAGGGTGCATATTCCTTCCATAATGTAGCTACCTACTGATAGCATAAAAAGCATTAGCGTTGTGCATTCGTAATTAATTTTCAATAGCAACAGCTTTGTAAATTATTTTTTATATCAAAGTAAAAGATGATATAAAATACCTAAACGATCAATGTACAAATAATCTAAAATTATAAATACAGAATAGATCTTATGTACGTAAGACTCCCGTTCTAGGAATCTAATTTACAACCGTTTTTATGCTACGGTTTGATGTTTTGTTTGTTGTATGACAAAATAGATCTGGTTGTCTTGTTCTGTGATAACGTCACAAACTCTAGATCTTCTGATAAACGAACGACACCCCACAACTTAATTTCAATTTTCTAACAGTTTTTTTATGATTAGGTGAAAATAAATGGAAAGTAAAAATGTTTCTTAGGAACGAAATTTCCAATATCCTCTCACAACTCTCCTTTCCTTACTCATAAAGCCAACTCGTAATTAATTTGACAAGGACCGCCCCCGTTTTTTTTACGCAAACTGAAAATAGCATGCTAATGAATATAGCAACAATTTCGCCATCACTACTACCTAACTTAAAACCAGGTAGTGATTGTATCTTAAGGGAAATAATTGAATCTGTGACAAATAAATTATATAGTTCAGAGGTATAATCAAATACCTTAATACAATAATACAGGAAAATTCGTTTTTGTATGAACGCGGTCGGTGACACGCAATGGCGTCTCTTGTGTCAAAGCGTCAGGTAAAGAATTTGCGTAAATTGTAAGGGAGTGCAAAAATTTCAAATTTCGTTAGACTATTCGTAGTTTATTTCAGTAATTCACTATTATAATATGAATGTGAGATAATCAATCTTAGCCTTCAAGTTCAAGTAAAAAATATCTAATATTTCTTTTGTAGCTAACCTTTTTCATAAATGTAAATAAACTTTTGCATACAACCGCTAACCGACTTTTCTATGTTTACCGATTTTATGTACACGTCTCTTTGTCAGGACGCTAATTACATTAACATGCAAATCCCACTAAACACCTTCACCATAGTAGTGACACAAAAATGTAAAACCGACGTGCTGATTGGACGGATGCTACGTGCAAGTTGATGTTAGCTTCTAGCAGCATGCATCCTATCATCACGTCGGTTTTTTATTATTGTGCAACTACTATCGTGAAGTTGTACAGTAGGATTGAGATGTTAAAGTGATTTGCATCCCGATGAAGAAACGGGTACGTCTCGAAACCGGTAGACAAATCGGTAGATCAAAAAGTCGGTAAGTGGTTATGTACAAATGTTTAATTACATTTATTGAAATGTTGGACGACAAAGTTGATGCTTTAAATATGAATAATAAACTTTTTCTCGTTTTATTTGGATACGAGTATCTTCAAAATACGCGATAGTTAATATTTTCGATCGGTTTCATTTAACCTAACTAAATAAATGCCGGTACTACGACGGAACGATTTTTTTTTCTAAGCTAGTCAAATCAAAACTTTTTTTTTTTAAACGTATGATATTGCGGCAAAGTTCTTTTCACCATTTTCAAATATTTCAAAATATCACATATTTGCTGTATACGAGAATGTATGTATTTAAAACATTGCAAAAATCTTCCAACCATTTTATTTAATTTTTTTCATATGGTATCATAATTCATAACGACTTTTTACTAATGGAATGCTTTTTTTTAAACTTTGAAGTTGATTGGGATTGGATTGGATAAACCTAACCTACCCTAAGCTAACCGAACCCAACCCTTTTAATGTATTTTTTTTCATATTGTATCATAATTTATAATAATTTATTACTAATGAAATGCTTTTTTTAACATTTTTAAGTGGATTGGGATTGGATTGGATAAACCTTACCTAACTTAACCTAACCCTTTTAATGTAGTTTTTTTCATATATTATTTATTTTATTTTATTTTATTTTATTTGGAAAATCAACAGTTCTACATACATATTTATGGTAAACAAACAGATATAGTGTATAAACTCAGAACTAATAACAGATTTCCACATAATATACAAAGTTAGTGAAGAAAATATATTACATATCAAATAATTACATATTATTTATACAAATAAAAATGTTATTTTCATGTACTCAATAATCAAAGATTTTTTAAATATTTATTTTAAGCACATTAAGTTACTGTAAATTGGGCGGGATTAGGACAAAAATGCTTAAAGAGAGGATAAGGAAGGGAAGGGAGATGTACATATTTCTTATTATAATGTCTACTAAGTTACATAATGCATTTTTAGTGTAAATTTTAAATCTGACAGAGTGATGTTTGTGTAATCTATATTTTTAAATTTTCATAATTTTAAGTATCATAATTCATAATGATTTATTACTAATGGAATGCTTTTTATTTTAAATTTTGAAGTGGATTGGGCGCAATACTTGAAAATGTAAAAAATCAAACTAAAAATACAGAGCCTGTTTTATCCGTATATTTTTTAAATTAAAATGATGTAATATATTATTGATCAGTATATTTAAGACCTAAATTCATTCAGAATGGAAACATTGGTACGCATCACAGTCCATGGAATTCGGAGCATTCTTCCCCAGCACCACTTTTCGTGTTCCTCTCACAATTTCTATGTTTCTACTCCGTATATGAATAATGATAAAATCAGAGTTTGAACAAGATGAATCTTCCTATTTTTGGTACTGCTTCGATCCTTCCATATCTTGGCAGGTCTACCCATTGCATCATTCATCATCATCATCATTCTATTTCCGCACCTTATGGTGCATAGGGCACTGCATTGGTAAACTAATCGCAGCGTATCTTGATCATTTTTGTGGCATGCAGGTAAGATGATAAGTCTTACGCTTCAGGCGCCAGTCCAGGGATTTTAGCGTAAAAACGCATTTTTAAATAAATACTTCATGTCAACCATGTCGGGAATCGAATTCGAGACCTCTTGCATGGTAGGCAAATGTGCTGACCACTTCACCACGAGGCCGACTTTGCATCATTAGCCAAAGCGATCTGCCTTTTAATTTCTTTGTCATAATCACCGGTATTACTGATGTTTGAGATCAAATAGACAAAGTCATCTGCTTTTTTAAGAAGATTTCATATTTAATTTATGTAAACATATTACAACAGAGATAAAGGACATTTTAGACAAAATAACAGGGAAGTCTAGGCATCTACAGGGCTTATGACCTGTCATTGGCTGGTTTACGTCGGCACTTTACACACTGTATAACATTCACCATTCTACCCATATTTAAACATCTACATTCCGTCAATTCTTTCATCTGTTGATGTTTGTGAATAAATTCATCTGGTCCATGAAGAAGTATGAAAATTTAAATTAACAATAACGATAATACTAATTTTCAGGCGTTGCCTAATAGGTGAAATAATTCAATAAGATGAATCTCATCCGCATAAATAAAGGTTTCAGCTCTTTAACTTTACAAACATCAACAGATGAAAGAATCGAAGTAATATAAATGTTCAGAAATGACTAGAATGGTGAATGTTACACAGTGTGTAAAGTGGCCACTTAAACCAGCCAATGACAGGTCATAAGCCCTGTAGATGCCTAAACTTCTATATTATCTTGTCTCAAATGTTTTTCATCTTTGTTGTAATATACTAATATTAACAGCTCCCCAGGGAGTTGAATCCAGTCCTTGTCTACAAAAATTTGGAAAAAACTCAAAATATTGTTTATTATATGTATTTTTTATTTATTCATGTTTTTCCATTATAACCAATGATTAATAATAAAAATGATGTTACCACAGCATGTTTGATAAAGGAAGTTCGTTGGTTCTATCAATCACCACCAGGTTGGTCTTCTAAATATTGGGAATTGACTGTCAACTATATGTGTAGAACTCATAGTTTATGATCGATGACATACACACGTTCCATATAATTTCACCTGAAATACAGTGTAACGACTTCAAGGAGAAACTCAGCGTTTTCGTCAAATTCAGTAAATTATTTTCTGCAAAACACGAGAGCAACATCCTGCAGTATAGTAATGTCGTTCCTACCAGGGAGACACGAAGAGACCACAGGGCGTGGTAACGTTCAGTCAGCCCCAGTGCAGCTAGTTCAACACCACATCGCCGTAACATTCGCGCGATATAATTTAATTCATTATTTATTCGCCATGTAATAAATATACATTAAACAGGGACCGCGTGTCTTTTTTCAATCTCCAACTGGGGTAGGAGCTTCATAAACTCTCAGCAACCTAATCCTACGTATATCACAAGTGAATCGTATAATATTTTGGACACATCGCCAGGAGAGAACCGGACAGCTCAGAAAAGCTCGGTCGCTCACTTACCTAATGGCGCGACTTAATTAAATCTACGCTGGGATCTTCGGTGAATGATGCTCTTTGCTCTGTCCATAACAGGACTACTCGGGGGCAGACCACAAAAATAAATGATCGAGAAGAGCCACCATCCTCAGTCATGATGAAAAAGACGAGAATCAATGTTTTACCGATTAAATTATTTATATAATCATTTTATTGACCTTGTTTGTCTTTGCTACGTAGTTTTATGTTCCCTTTGTTCAGTTTCTTGTAGATTATGTTTCTTCATATAACTGTTACCTTAGGCTTAATCCGTATTTATAATAAATAAATTGCGTAATGTGTGGTTTTTAAAATAGATAGAACAATCCGTTCAAATGTCTAATAAGCCTATGCGCCTTTCGGGGCACCAGGTAAACACACACTTATTGCTTTTGTAAGCTCGCATATTTCATTGGTTTTTGTAAAAAGATTTGATTGGACTACTAATGTTGTTGCGTAAACTTTTCGTGTTAATTGCTTTTTTTGTATGTTATCAAATAAAAGTACGATGTATGTGTTATTTTAATAAAATATATCTTTTATATTTAGGAAAACGCCTGAAAGGTGTAACAGACAAAAGCGAAAAAGATGTTGTATCAATGTATTATCTTTTAAACTGCTGACGTCATGGCC
This sequence comes from Micrasema longulum, assembly GCF_059751315.1. Taxonomy (NCBI): domain Eukaryota; kingdom Metazoa; phylum Arthropoda; class Insecta; order Trichoptera; family Brachycentridae; genus Micrasema; species Micrasema longulum. The sequence goes on along the minus strand of NW_028278226.1, from coordinate 143,124 downwards.
GATAACTTTTTTAATGGTCCCTCGTCAAGCTCGACATACACGCGTTCGGCAAACGCACTTACTTCGTTTGGGGGCGAATGTTTGAAAAGATAAACGAAACATCATTTTTAGTGAAATTGCGATTCGTATTGAACCTCTACGAAGTTCGTGGTAACTTGATTACTCGCCTAACTTCGTTAGGTATCGGGGAGGCCATACTTGATTAGGGTACTCGGTACTCAATGGTGGGTAGTAAGTACGGTCACCCAGAAGAGATACAATATTTAATCAAGTCTTGAGAAGGAATTATATTCAACGATCTAAGGATCCGAGGATTATGTTGAAATATTGTGTTTGTACTTTATTCAATCCATAACAGACTGAGGAATAATTAAATTTTCTATCACAACGTTCGTTGATTAAGACTCTGCTTCAACCTTTTTCTCTCCATTGCTGGATAAAAGCCTCTTCCAAACGTCTCCATTCTTTCATATCACCCGCTTTCATCATCCATGTTTTAAAAGCTATAGAGGCAATGTCATCGACCCATTTCTGTGAGACTAAGACAGACCAATTTTAAAACGATTTATCAACACATAGTCAAGTGAACAAGTGAGTTTTAAAGCGTATATATATATATATTGTAATTTTTTTCATATTATAAAACAATAATAATTTGGTAATCCGCCATGGTCTTATTTTTTTCCTGTTTTAAGTTTTTTTTATTCATTTTGTTCATATTCACGAGTGTTTTGTATTTTGTTTTTTATTATATTTCAATTTTGTTAAAAGCATTCATATGCAACGTCATTGTTGGATAAAAACATATAAATCAGGATTAAAAAATAAAAATTAAAAATTTTACCTCACGTCATGATGCGTCATCTCTATGGAACTATTATATAATTTACTGTTCAATCATCGTAGAATATGAAGCATTAACTCGATTCCCTTGATCTTTCTACTTTATTTTTTATTTCATCAAAAACAAATCGAATCATCAAATTATTTTTCTAAACTTGTAATTTAAAAGCTTCCTATTTAATCTCGATGAACGATAAAATAACCATCCTGAAATATAACCGCTCCATTTTCTGAAACAAAACGCCGACGGCTTTATACATTTATACAATGGACATATTATTTCCAAAGTTTCTCTCGTGATGGAATCGTTAAACACTTCTCAAAATCTCTCAGTGCCTACTTTATCTTTCAAAAATGCCGTTTTTCCTCAACGTTACGGGGGTTGGGTTTAGCGGGGGTTAAACTTGAAGCTGGAAAATCCATTCTTATGCCTTTTTCTCAACTTTACCATAGAAAGAATTGAGAAATATGTTGAATTCAGCGCAAAGTATTCCTGCATTATTTGATTAAATCCGGTGCCTTTATTTCAGAATCTTTTTACTCAATATTTTGTTCATAATTAATAGAATATCATATGAAAAAATTAAGGCCCAGTTGTTTGATCATTAGAAATAGAAAAAAGTTGTTACACAGAAATAAAAAACGAGTTATACTTAAATACACATATTTGGGATAACCGTGACTCATCCCCTCCGCGACGCGTCATCTTCGAGACAGGTATCTTTATTCTAAAATTCAATGTGTATTTGCAAAAACCGTATAAAGTAAACAACAAACTAATTAATTATATAAATATATGACAAACTTGAATGTCATAGTAATAATTTGAAAATATATTATTTTTGTGTCAAATTAGAAATGCTTTTAAACAACCTGGTCTTTTCACTGAAATTAAAGAACGAAATGGAAATATGACTTTTTCATACTTAATTAAGGCCAACTACCAAGACATGATAATATCGGTAGAAAACAAGTTACACGTGTACAAATTAAAATAAGCATAGAAACAAAAATACCAAAAAAGATAATAAATAACTAGATGTAACTAAACTAATATTTTTTGGCGTAAATTGAAACAAGCACTATCTAACAATTTAATTGTAAGGATTATGCATGCGGTTTTTGAAATTTCGTTAAGCTTCCAGGAAGCGTATACTAAAAAGCTACGATCCTCTAAGGCGGATACGAACGGGAGTATCATTTCCAGATTCTCATGATGATATACCTTGAAAACTAACAGCCTTATTATTAAACCAATAATATTTTACAATAGGTATACAAACGTTTGCAGATAAGTACTGAATATCAGTACTTTTCGGCAAACATTTAGGCATACATAAAATGATCAAATCAATTGGCCTTGCACCAAAAATGGATAAGTTTTATTTAAAATGTGCATAACGGTTTGCATAAAAAATATAACAAAAAACAACTTATAGATAAAAACGCAACAAATATCAAATTGAAAATATGAAGACGACATTAAGATACTATTGTTTAAATACAAAAATGGTATAAATAGTTTACGGCCCTGCTGAGCCTAAAAGTCGTGTCCGGTGAATTATAAATTTTACAAGAGCTAACTGTTTTATGCTTTGCCAGACTGATTTTTTTTACTATTTTTCAACAAGAGAATATATCATATTTGAGAAGCAAAAATGAATTCCTGGCTCAGTAAATATGTGAGACTATCGAATATCTTTTACAAAAACAAAAAAAAAACAAAAAGAAACATTTTCTGTTACTACTTTTTGGCTTAGCAAGACAGTATAATATAGAGATGTTTTTTCATGCCCTTCCACTTTCTTTTAAATGAACATACGGAAGAATTGAAGTAATCTGAATGTTCAATTATAGGCACAACGGCGTTACACAGCGTGTAAATTAATAGTTTTAAATAGCTCATGGCATATCATAAGCCTTGTAAGTGCTTAGATTTCTCTTGTGATATTTTTTATTTTATTTTATTTTATTTTATTTATTTAAAGAAAACAACAGCCATTATTACAAAAAAAATATTTACAAATAAACCAAAATTATAGGCCAATTATAGTTTGCTATACACTACTAAGTGAAGGGGTCAACACTGTTCTGGCATCGAGACAACACTATAACGTAGGCAAAAAGGTCCATAACCTTTTGCCAGAATCGTGGAAAAACGGGAGTGTTGTCAAGTTACGGAAGGTGTTGACCTCGCTATTTCATGACATTGGTCGTAGGGAGTCAGAAAAGTTGATGCATGCCACGGATTGGAGAACCTTACTGGATGTCAAAAATAAAATATAAAAAAATAAGGAATAATTTAAAAAATATATATTTATACATACATAAATTGTCTATGTTTTTATAAATGTATGTACGTGTATGCGCATGGGCGTATGTACGTGTGTGTGTATGTACATGTGTATATATGTGTATATTTACATATACATGTGTGTATATATGTGTATGTCTGTATGTATTTGAATCAAAATATGTATCCGAATAAGTTTAATTTTGTTTGTCTGTGTTCTATATTAATTTGTTAAGTATTATAATATATTAAAATGTAATTGCCTAGCTTGGAACGGGGTATGTACCCTTGTTAGCTGGGCAAAGTGAATATGGAATTGTATTTTGATAAAGAGTGTGAATAAATAAAAAAAAAATTTAAAAAAAAATACAATGTCAAAAAAAAGAAGAAAAAAAACGTACCTTTGAAAAGCCACTCCGCATCATTTCGCACGTAAAAAATATATGATCCATACGGAGTAACCCCAGATCAGCTATCCCTCCCTTCTTCTTTCAAACAAGAGAAAATAATTACAATATTAAAGTTTAAAAAAAAAATATTAGGTAGGTACAGTTAGATTAAATTATAATAATTATTTTAAATTAGGGTTTTGGATTTTTTTTAAAGTTGTTTAAAGTGAGGAAATATATATCGATTTCAGTAAAAAAAAATACGTTTATTTATTTTAATCTTTTTATTTGTAACTATTTTACTATAATTTTTTTTTTGTATTCATCTCTAACTATTTCGTTCGATAACGGAAGGAAAGTATTACAGCCAAAAATGTATTTCTGTTAATAAATAATGATATTTGATTTCTGTCACTTTTGTCACCTTTGGATTTCAACTTTTTGCAACAAAATTTGTAATGACATAGCCAAAAATAGAAATGATTCATTTAAAATAAGAATGGAGTCTCTTTGGGATCAAACAGAATAAATTTCAAGAGCTTTCAACGCAAACACGCGCGTGTTTTGAAAATGAATGAACCGTATTTCATACGAAAACTGACTTCTAATACAGGTTGGTTCCAGAATACACGAAAAAATTTTAGGGGTTGCTCGAATAGAAAAAGGTTACGCACTCAATATTAAATTACAGGGAGAGAAAAAAATATTTTGCAAAATTAAACATTTTTGTGTTACAAACAAATTCAACTCTACCATTGCAGCGGATAACGGGAGATGGGAGAACTGTCTAACTAATTAAAATGAAAAGTAAGAGCTTACTCTAACTAAATTCACACTGGGATTTAATGTGGTTATCGTAGGCAGTACGTATTTTCATATCGTTATTAATGGTCCATGGGTCCACAAAAATATTATATTACGAATGGTAAAAGTTATAAATGTGTTTTGTCACTAATACCTATTAACCTAACAAGGTCATATTTCATTTGTTTCATTATGTAAATGTTTTTTTCAATTTATTTATTTATTTCAAACATAAACTAAATATTGCGCGACCAGTAATCTTTTATAACTGATATACGAGTTGTAAATTAAGCCCTTTTTTCTTCTGAAATATTAAAAAATATATTAAATACGGGCGTAATATTTTATGAATCTTTAAAAAAACAATAATAAATACATAAACCCCCAAGGCCGGCATACTCCTCTCTTTTCCATATCCGCTCCTAAGTGGAGTATGTGGACATCACCAGGATCTCAATCACATGCTCAGGATTTTAGGGATCACAATGAACAATAATGAACACGCTTAAGTTATCGCAGTCATAAGTCAACGTGTGTGTAATCTCTAAGTCAACGCTCATGTCGATTTGTTTTTTGTTTTTCTCGTATACAGTTCATTGGCAAAAAGTCATGAGTAATTAAGTAACGAGTATCTAATACTAAAAAGTGAAAATTAAATTACATTTACTATAGCGACTGCTTTTCTTGACATTTGGCTTGCCAACCGCCGGCTAAATGCAATGAATAGCATGATAAATAATAGATAAATAAAAATAGCAGTTTCGGAATATTTTCCATATTTACACCGGTGAAATTCAAATATGTGATTGCGCAGCAGGATTATACGTCGCAAAACGTAAATATTTTGACATTTAATATTAGGTGTTCACAGATGTTTCATTGTGATCGCAAATACGATAAACAACCATGGTGAGAAATTGTTATCACGGCGCTTATTAGCACGTTGATAGTTATTTGTGATTGAGCTACAAACGCCTCCGGGAGACTCTATCGCCAGCCAGAACTCTCGCCTCCTTCCACGTCAATCCCGCGTTCCTTAGTTCCGCCGAAATAAGCCGAAAGATCGTCATCGACGGCCTTCCAGAACGGCGGGAGCCGGCAGGTGTAAAGAAAATATACTCTTATCTTAACATTATTTTAGGTTTTTCTTTATAAAAACTTCAACACAGGTAGATAAATTTTTAGAGGGGGGTATGTGGAAGTTTAGACATATACAACAGGTCTGTCAATGGCTGGTTAAAGCCACTTTACTCGCTGTGTCTCAATTATTAATTCATCTGTGTTTGAACAATAATTATTTTTCATTTTTTTCATTACGTTTATATCGATTTTCGTTAATTAAAAGGGATGAAACCTTCATTGATCAACTCAAATCTTTATACATCAATCTCGATAAAATCTTTAAGGGTCCAGGGAATCCAGGACATGTCTGAATAGATTTACATCTACTTACAATATTTTACTGTGAAACAATTGTACTGCTCATAAGTAAGGAGTAGACTTGAATACAACTCTTCGGTGTGGTCTCCCTACTATGAAATTCATTCACACGCTATCGAAAGGGTACAAAATAAATTCTTGCGTTTTATAAATTATAAATTAAAAATACCTGTAGAATCCTTAAATTATGATTTCCTTAGAAATGAAATGAGATTACTTGAATTATCTGATCGCAGAGTTATAGCTGATTTGTTATTCTTATTTAAAATAATGAAATCGATAACTGACAGCCCTGCTCAGATTGAACTAATTTAAATTCGAATACCTGGTTGGTGCACTAGAAGTAAGGATTTTTTGCAACGATTTACGGACCAACTTCGAAATGCACTCACTTATACCTGGGATATATAGGTATGGAAATGAATTAAAACAAATATTCGATATTTTCAATTCAAATTCTGTTCATGAATTAAAACGAATTCTCACTCGTTATTTATTAGAAAAATAATGGATGTATTTTAAAATATAATATTAATTTAACTTTGTTTCCTGGAATACGTGATTTTTTATTTCTTTATTTAACAAGTTAGACATAATTTAAATTTTACATTGGTGGATTTATTGCCAAATGGCAACTTCTTCGAACCAACTGATGATGATGATTTCACTAAATAAATGTATTATTGAGTTAATTTAAGTTTTTTTATTTATTTCATTGCTCAAAAAACTTATATATTTTTAAACACTAATGTTGTATTATTTTTTAAATTATAGTTATCTAGGTGTTCTCAACTTTACTGTGTTATATTTATATTTAGAACATAAGATTTTCTCATGGTTATTGTTATATTTTATTTAGAAATGTTATGTTTCTTTTTGACTTTTTGTTTTTTGTAATATATCTTCACTAATTTTTTTAGTTATAATTATTCTATTATTTCATACTATGTAATACATGTTTATTGTGCACTGCTGTGATTATTTCTGTAAATTATTATTTTTTGTAAAGTGTTCTTTGAACCGTTGATGTATAAATAAATAAATATTATTTAGTTTCTTCTGAATCGAAAGATTTAGGTAGTTGTTCAATCTCATGGCAATGCCAGTAGGAAAAGCAATGTCTTTGGTTACGCCACATGTGCACACATTGATATAATTTTTATATATATCACATTTGCTAGGATGAGGCGTTCAGATTTGTTTACTACCTACGGGACCCTGGTTAAGATGTTGCATTTGCCTACCATGGGTACTTTTATTGGTCCGGCGCCAGAACAACAACTGAACTGACCGTGTGTGGGTGATTTCTTACATTCTCACCGCAATCGCAAAAAATATGTTTTGCCATCAATAAGTATTAAATCTACTGTGTGTGTAATTCGTCAAGTGCCCCTCATTCCTGACATCAAGATCGAATCTGATTCTAACTGCCGCGACAGTAGTACCAGCAATAAATAGGAATTGCAATCATTGTATTTAGGGTTCTGTAGCAAAGTGAACAAAGGATAACGCATCCCACGAATCAGCAATTTTCGAGCGTGCATCTGCTAACGGGCAAGTGGCGCGATCAGTTTTTACTCAACCGTACCTTTCGGATATAGACATCTTTCATGTTACTGAAAGAAAGTTCAGAGAGGATAGCCTCTTTTTTTTCTTTACCGTTTTTTCACATTTAAATTATATTGTTTATTTTTTTCGTGTTGTGTACGCCTTGAATAGATCTTTTGTGTACACAAACGAATTGAATAATAAATTGAAAATTGAAATTTCATTTTTACTACAGAACAAACGTCGTATCCATTATATCGTCATCATAATTTTCCTATCTGTACCTGGTGATGCATAGGGCACTGTATTGGTACTCTAATTGCAGCGTATCGTGACTATTTTTGTTACATAGAATGTAAGTTAATCAGTCTTACGCTTCAGGTGCCAGTCCAGAAAGCATGAAGTGTCGCAGTGCAGAACCACCTTTTAAATCAATATTTCATATGTATCTGGAAGGGATCAAACCTAGGACATCAACCATGGTAGGCGAACGTGCTAATTTCTCACAACGAGGCGGACTCCACTCTATTTCTTTTTATATTTACCTGAGAGTAGCCATCGAATCAAAAGCACTCGTTCAGGGTTCTGGTTCTTTTTCACACTTAGAACTTTATACTTCATCAGCCCGGACACAGAAATTTAATACATTCTAACATATTAGATAATATTGTTAAAAAAATCAAGAGTTTGTAAACTCATCAGTATATAAATAATGTCATTTAGTGGTTAAACTTTATTAATTTTATACTTATTTCGCAATTTAAGACTTATATTGTTGATTGCGAAAGTTACTCGATTAGTTTTCATTCGTTTACATAAATTTAAGGATTTTATTCAGAAAGCTTTATAATTTAAAGTGAGTCCCAAGTGTCGCCTTCCAGAATACTTAATGTTGTATAAATTTTAGTCTAAAATAAAACAAACTTCTTTATGAAGGTTTCTTTCTTTTTTATTTTATGAGACCTGCCTAGTGAATTAAGTTTAGCCGTACGGGAGAACGTGGTCCATATAACACGAAAGTCGTTTGATATAAATTGATTAAGCCAAGTTCTTTATTGTATTTTTGGGCGGCCTTATGTTGCTCTCGTTATTTAGTACAAGAACGCCGAAATGGAATCCATTATCTTTACGACTCGTAAAAGCTATACAGATCTGTAGAAAAGGTCGCGAATCTTGCAATATATCGTATTCGCGAATACCAAATCTCACATCCATATTTTTTATTTGAAAACCCCTTCAATAATTAACTTTCATTGAGTTTGCATGACTGATGCAACGGCTAGCAAATTATATAGATATCTATCATACAGGATTACAATTATTTAAAAATAGTGTATTGAAAACTTTTGAATAAAACTCCCGTTAGTCCCTTTTTCTCTTCAAATCACTCAAATTACATATATTAATATTATTATTATAAATCAAATTTCTCTTTTGAAATTTGTATTACTACTAAAATCGCGTTAATGAAATTTTATCGACTACTCTTGGTTTAAAATCTTCTCCTTATATTGCTTTTTCAAATTTTAAAGATTACTTGCTATACTTGTTATTACTTCTTTATTTTTTTTCTCTGCTGCATTGGCATGTTTTTATACTTTTAAACTACTTTTAATTACTTATATTATATATGTAAATAAAATCAATATATTGCTGCTCTTACTATAATGTGTCATTAATTTTGAAGATGTTTTTTAAATTGACCTAAATTTATTGTCTTATATTGCACTTAAAGATTCTTCTCATCGTTTCTTTGAATCCCTTAAAATAAATATGTGTATATTTATGTTTTTCCTTTTTTATAAAAAATGTTATAACTATTTTATTTTATTTTTACATCTGAGCATGTTTTTCATTCTTTATTTCAATTCTTAATTTTTAATTACTCTTACGAATTTTCTTCATCTTTAATATTATTTCCATTTGTAAATACTCACTACAAACTTTAAAATATATTTTTTTCACTTGAATTTTAATTTTTAAACAACTTTCATTTATGTTTTTCTTTTTCCTTCTCTTTTTTATACTTTCATAATTAACCTTACATATAATTGCTTTATAATATGGAAACTTCACTGGTCCATTAGAATTAAGTCTAATTGTGTAAAATATTAAACTTTGTAACTGTACTGTATGTTTCCTGAATAAAAGAAAATAAAATAAAAAAAATAGCAAAAATATACGGATTTTATTAAAAATGTAGCTTATTTTAAAGTACAGTCTATATTCTCTACTTTCCATAACTTCTTTCACAAATACAAGAGTTACTAGATACTCCACCCTGATGCTGCAGAAACAATGAAAAATGAATACAACCTTCGGTCAAAGACGATTGGCCAACTACTCGGTTAAAGTATACAATCTCCTTCCATTATCCATAAGGACTATTACTAAGTACTCACAACATGAAATTACTAGTAAGATATGGATAGCGGAGGTGGGTTGCGCACGGATCGATAAGTGGATCAAGCCAAATGGGTAAACATTTGTGTACTGTTTATAAAATTTGGTCTACAGGTCTGTATAAATTGGTTACGTTTTATATGACTATTTTAGTTTATATTGCTTATTATGTTCATGATAATTAGGTTAATTAGATTAATTACGTTTTTATTTTATTATTATGTTAACTTTGTTAAATAACTCATTTAAGGCGTGTTTCACTCATTGTAAAATGTTTCCCTCGGCACGAGACACCCCAGTGAGGGAACAGTATTCTGTATAAAAAAAAGAATACAAACATTCTGTAAATAAATAAATAAAGTATAAATAAATAAATACTAGCACTTTGTACCAAGGACTCGTGAAATACAGTTTGACGATATGCAATTCGTTCATAGTTATCGGAAAAAGTTTTAATTATGCACGAAAAGAAAAATTACGATCCAGAATTCTAAAATAAAATAATTATCATAACCTGTGTACTTTTTTCTCTGTCCAGAAGGATGAAGATTACACTTTTGTGAATGAAATATAACCAAAACACTGGAAAATGTTTTCGACTCGATGGCTGCGGTAAAAGTTCTGAATAAGGAAATTGAGTTGAGATATGTCCGCCTGGTTGTGTAGTGGTTGGCGGGTTCGTCTATCATTCTTGTAGTTCTGGATTCGATTCTTGGCAGGATGGACGTGAAATATTGATTTAAACGGTTGTTTATTTGCAATATTTAATTGTTTCTGGACTAAAATCTGAAGTGCAGAAAGGTTTACCTTACCTTCCTGTCACATATGATCGTACGGTGCATTTGATTTTAAATGCAGTGTCTAATGCACCAGTAGATGTAGAAAGGAGAATAATGATGATGGGAAAAAGATTCATATGAAATATTTTTTTAAATCACATAAGCTGGCTAAGCATGCAAAAAAAAATTGGAAGATACTTCAATAAAGGTGCAGAACCTTTTTAATGACAACCTTTTATTGGCTAGTTGAAATGATTACTTAATCAATTTACTCACTGCTTAACATTTATTCTGCCTTTGTTGGAACATCTTTATTTATTAAATTCTTCCGTTTGTACGTTTGAAAAATAAAATATCCTTGTCCGGGTGGATAAAGAATACAACTATTAGTCTGAAATAAAACTAGAACCCTGGACCAGTGTTGTCGAATCGATGGTTTACTCAAGAAGATTAAAATCCTATAAATGGAAATCGAATGGAAATGAGTTGGGAAATTCGCCTGTTTTGGATGAAACAAACAGCACTTCATACAAAATATATCGCGCAGCGCCGCTGCAGTGCAGCGACGCTACAGTGTTGTTTGATCTTCATCATGACACCCCTAACTACACCCGATAGTGTATACGGCACTACATCAGAAAACCAAATATGGCGTATCTCAATCACCTTAACTTCTTTGCAACACAAATAGCGGTGCAATGAGAAAGTTCTGTGTATTTTTTTTGTAAATGGACTATTTAACTAAGCCAAGAAAAACAAAACAACAGCAAAAAAACTACAACATTATTGTATCGTATTATCAGCGCTACGATTTTTTAAAGTTTTGTATTTTTGAAATTACTTCGCGTATGACGTCTCAAATTTTTCCCCCTTCTTCTTGATGAGTTCTGCGAATTGGTCTACAACAACGCTCCGATCATTGGTTGATTCAGAAAAGCTAGTGACGTCATGCAAAGTAGTTCTTATTATTTTAATACATTTTCAAGAAACTTCGCCTTACAATTCAATGTTTTAATTTTTACCACCCATACCAATATATTTTTTAGATCCAATTTCCCATGGGACCGAATTTGTTCATTGAAACTCCAATGTAGTATCCTATACACCACCGTGTGCGGATGGGCAATGATGATAATACAAAATATTGTATGTAGAGTACGTAAGTAGTTTCTATTCAGGAGGCAGGATAGTCACGTTACGTGGTCCTCTGTATTGTCAATTATTTAAATCGCCGAGTCAATTAAATAAAGTGGTTGTTAAGACGACACATGAGTCCGGAATGCGCGACACAGTTTTACACGTCAGATCTACAATGTAATTTTTTACTTCAAATTTTACTATTAAAATAAAATAAACGTTTTTTATATAAATAACGATATTGAATTTTGAACGTATTATGAAGAGACAATCATATACAGAACATCATTATTTATTTTTTAATTGATTAGTAAAATTATTTAGATTACCACCAAAATAATTCAGATCCTGATTTCCGTTAGCAAGTTTGATCATTCTGGGTAGAGATGCCTGGAAACTATAATTAGTCTTATGGTGACCGAGGAACAGAATTTCATTACTTTTGAGTCTAAGCGAAGGAACATTAACAGGTATTTGTTGAAGAAGAGTCGGGTCATCGAATAAACGATTCAATATTTTCGTTTTGAAAGACTCGATCGATTAAGAAAAAGTTCCATGTCGGTTTAGTAATGGTTGTCTTTGTGATTCTTAATTTGGAAGCGATTGTTCTAATAAATTTATGCTGAACTAACCCGATGCGATTTATATGAATAACATTTAAAGAAGAAGACCATAATTACAAAGATGTATTCAAGAATCAGATGAACCAACGAGCTGTGAAGTGTTTTCAAGATAAAGATATTATCAACATTGGATGTAGCTCAATTAATGAAGCGAATGAATTTAAGAGATTTGTTGATGAATTAGTCAATGTGTTCGTGAAAGTTAAGTTTGTTGTCTTGAATCACTCCGAGATCTCTAACTAAAGTTACGACGGAAACGATTTGGTTATTAAGTTTATAATCAAATACAATATTTCTTTTAGTTCTATGGCAAGAAATAATTTCGCATTCGTTGATATTTATTTTGAGGTTATTGATTTTGCATCAGTCACGAAAATAATCAATATCATCTTAAAGCAACAAAATCCCTAATGTTTTTAATAATGTTAATTTTATTGTCATCAGCAAAAACCCTTTTGTAGCAAAGAACGCATTGACAATATCATCAATATATCGATTTTAAAAAGGGGGTCCAGTTGAGCACACTGCGGTACACCTGAAGTAACCATAAATGAAATTACTAATAATTATAGTAATATTATATTATTACACTTCGCCTGTTTATTTACGAGAGTTCTTCCAACCTCTATCGCAACATGGACTATCTCTTCGTTCTAGTAACGAGAGAACCTTTTTAATACCCATTCGCCGCTCTAATCTTGCCTCCTTTTTTACAGTCGTCGCAGTTCAATTGTGGAATAATTAACCATAATCTAAATCTAAAATCTAAATACGTTAGAGACAATCCTTCTTTATTTACATTTAAAACAAGATTAAAATGTCTTGATCTAAATGTTTGATTTGTTCCTTTCTCTTTCTTCTCTCCTTCCCATACCTTCTCCTCTCTTCATAGTGTAGTGTAATTTTTAAGTTAATTTTTGTATCAAATTTTGTATAAAATTATAAGATTCTTTATAGTTAATTACCTAGAATATGTCCACGTACTTACAATTTTCTTAAACTGAACGGTTTGGGTAGGTAGGAATAAATTGTTTTAAGACAATATACCCGCCCTTGTATGTATATAAAGTGTTAAATAAATAAATAAAAAAAATATCAATCATGACACTTTGTTTTTTATGTAACAGGTAGGATAAAAACGGGTCTCTAATACCAAGAGCAAAAAATTTAGAATGTAGAATTTTAGATCGACTTTGTCAAAGACTTTGAAGAAGTCCGTAAACAGAATTGGTAATTGTTTTCAAAAGCTCTAAAAATTATATTAAAATTAAAAACGGGACAGCAGATGTTTCCTCGGTGTAATGTAACAGATAATATATTATGTACTATAGAAACATTTTGATAGCAAATGGGAGATAATTCCACGCTCCAGCCGTATGGGTTCTATAAAAGCCAGAGAAGAAGAAGGAAACGGGGAAAGAAATGAAGAGGGTGGTTTGAGAATATGACTGAAGGAACTGTACTGATAATTGTTGAAATTTTTCACGGGGGTGAACAGGATAATTTACTCAGCTCTATTTACATGTTTGTTTATCTACCTGGTAAATCCTTCGTCTATATTTAGATATCTGTCTGAATAAGTCAAATATTATGCTACCTTTGACATCAAATTATTATTTTGGAGTTACAGTATTCTAGCTCCTGAAAACATAATATTATGTAATATTGATTCCATGTAACAGATACACAATATGTACTACGTGGATCTAGCATAACTAGACGTGGGATAACAATTGACCTCAAACTTTGACACGTTAGTAATTTCACAATACACACAAGTTATGCAATACTAATATTTAAACCAATACAATCTGTTGGGTTATGCAGTGAGCCAAATAATAATAAAATGTATTTGTATATTTTTCTTTTAATTACTACTACTACTACTACCGTCACATGTTTGTCACCACGCAGAAAGTTCTAGGTTTGATTCCCCGAAAGGTAAATATGACTTTTGGGTCCTGGAATGGCATTTAAATGCGCTGAAATTAGGGATCCAATGCAGTGCCCTATTATCCATTAGGTGCGAGTAAGGGTAAAAAATAAAGACATAAATAACTATTTTTAATTTTTCGGTCCATTTTGAAATAAGAAGATATCAATTACATTGGTTATCATAAATATTTATTATTTTTATATTAATTAATATTTTCCCTGTAAAGTCAAACTATACCTTAAACATAATTACCCCTTCTCCTACAACACCATAAAAATAATTACCACCTCCTTTATCCTTATCGATACCCACTGTTCACTGTTTTTTTTACGTATGTATATTTAGTTATTATATAACCCTGAAGAGAGCAACGAGAGTTGCCGAAACAAGTCGGTTGTGACAGTAAATAAGTGGTTCATAAAACAAAGTAATTTTATTTATAAATTTTAAATATAACAATGAACTGCAAATTTACTGCTACAAACATCCAAAATATCATGAATAATTGATAATTTTTGGGTCATTAATCACAAAAATATAATACCTAATAAATATTTGTCCATATGTATTACCATCAGCATTCCCCTTTTCGCACCCAGTGGTGCATAAGACACCGCACTAATAAGCCAAATGCAGCGTAGTTAGATCATATATTTCATGAAGGTAGGGTGATCCAGGAACAATAAAATATTTCATTAAAAAAAAACATTTAAATCAATATTTCACAACCATCCTGCCTGCAATTGAATCAAGAATCTCATGAGCGATAGGCGAACGCGTCAACCACTACACAATGAGGTGGATTTATCTCCTGATAATTTCCTAATTCAAGACTTTTACTTGAGAGCAGCCATCAAGTCTAAAACACTCGTCCTGGGTTCCGGTTCTATTTCACACACAGAACAACTGTATTTTTCATCCGTACGGACACGGAGATAAAGGTAAGTGAGTAATATTTTAGTATTATATGCTTAACTCTAGTCTACCTATGTTAACTATGGTTTTACGATAATTCATCGAAAAATGTTGTCACGGGTTATGTAGGTACATATAAAAATCATTAGGTTCATTTATCACAGAAACATAATTCCTTATATATATATAATTTTTTTTTAAATGATGATATTATTGTAAAATAATTCGAAACATAATATTAATGGTAGTAGTTTTTTTTAACCACACACCGACTTTTTATGCCTACCGGTTTTGAGACGTGCCCGTCTCTTCGTCAGGACACTCAGTACACCAACATGCAAATACTAAAATACACTTTCACTTTTACCGTTTATGTTGGTGTAGTGAGTGTCCTAACGAAGAGACGGGTTAGTCTCGAAACCGGTGGACATAAAAAGTCGGTTAGTGGTTAGATACAAATATTTACTAGCATCAATCAAAATGTTTGACCTCAAAGTTAATGCTTTGAACATAAATAAAAAAGAAATAATCCTGTCTGCATAAGATGTTAAAAATTTGCGGTGGTGCAGTAGGCGGCATGCAGGTTTTCACAGTTTTATAAATTTCACAAATCTAGAATATTTAATTGGATATATATATATATAACAATGATGATTATGCCACTCACCCTTTATGACAAGCCTTCAGATTTCATCAGACACATGTTGACGCATCGATACATATTTTTTGGAATAATTGTTGTTTTACTTCAATGAATTTTCTATTTTACGCGAAGTTCATTTTTCATTATTATTAAACCCTAAAATTAAAATCTCGCATAATTAATTGTAGATGTATAATATATACATCTACCTAGTAAATGGATTCTAATCTTCACTCAACATTTCATATTTAATATTCCGTGAACGCAAAAGGACGTTATACATTTCAAATTAATGCGTAGTCAGTAGTCAAACAACATCATTATAATGTGGGTTTATGTATGCATCTATTATCACATAATTTAAACCAAGAACTATACCAAATTTTCAATTTACATAAAATATTTTAATTTCAGTTGAATTTTCACATTTGCGACACCACTCGAAAACAGGGTACACTTTCGTGTGGCAACACTGACCATAGAACACAGGAGAAACATCACAACTTGGAGCGAACTCGGAACGAAAAGCGACGCGACCTCACCCCGCGCGCGGCATTCACAAACTGAGGGGGAGTAATTCTCCACGGAGGAAATCTCCCCTAGTTTGATATTCAATCCCAAAACAATCGCATTCAACTTACACTAAATCGAAACCCCAGGGTAGAAAGGGCAAACACGTTTCAGGAAACGTATAAACGTAATTATGAAGTTTTTTACAACAACACTAAATCTGTTTTTAAATGTCACGTCGCTCTATCTGGGACAGAAGAGAACGAAAGGAAAACAAATTTCTTGCGGAGTAAAAAAGGGAAATTCAACACGTGACTGTTTGGATCATTTTCTTCAGTTGTAAAACGATTTTTTCATTAAGTTCATTGCTTTCATTGTGGCTTAGTGACGTGGGGATCAGTAGAAGCAGGGGGAAAACTGCGCAAACGCAAGACGCTTTCTTGAAAGGACACGGTTAACAAAGACTGAACTGGGGTTTTAGAGGCTACAATAACAAAACATATGAGCATCAAACGCATTATATTGGCCATTTGTGTCTTTTGTAATGAGCTCTCATTACCCAATTCACAAACTATTGCATTGGATCAAGACGAAATTGCATTCAGGCCTGCACGGGTAGGAAAGATGGCTGCCTCCTGAAGCTATGCAATAATATGTATTTTGTGGGAAATGTTTTAGGATGCTTTGATAATATAACGTATTTTGGAAACTTTATTTTAATTTGTTATGTTAAGAGGCTTGAAATAAAAAAAAACAACAATAACAAATAATGAGACAGTTTTCAAAAGATGCAAAACTTTTTTTAGAGAGATAAAAGCATCACATTTACACAATTCGCACCCCCAGAAAGACACTATTGTAAGTCTAAATTTGGTTAGTTTGAGTTACGAATGCAGTTTAACCATTTTATTTTTCTTTCTTAGAAGAAAAGAACTCAGTATCTCTACGCTTTTTTTAGCAAGATATACCTACCACAAATATTAATTTTCTTTTAGGTTAATTCAGTAAAATATCGAGAAGAACCGGTTATTATGATGCTACAGTGATATTTTCATATTTTAATAGTCAAATAAGAAAATACCACAAATGGAATGGGCATTTTTGCTCTCCGAAAAAATGACCGATTTAGATCTACGACTGTGTACTTCTGGGGGTGCTGATTATTTATTAACTTAATACGCATTGGATGGGATGGGATTTTTTTTTAGGTAAAAAAAAAAATTACCCTCCCTATCTTTTCTCTCACCGATGGAGGTTAGAAATCTTCGCAGCCATTCTACTTTGTTGGCAGCTGCCCTGAACAAGGAATCAGTCACGCAAGTTTTTTAGCCAAGAGATGCGCCTTCTATCCAATCCTTCCCTGTAAAATGACTTGTAAAATGTTATACTTTTCGCCTCTCATTACATGCCCAAAGTACTCAAATGTTCTTTTCTTCATGGTCTTCAGTGCCTCTTTATCTTTTTTCGTCCATCGGATAACGTCATCGTTTCTGACTCTGTTCACCCAGGAGATTTTTAATATCCTCCAGTAGCACTACATTTTAAAGACTTCCTATCTTTTTGAAGTGGCTTGGGTGAACGTCCACGTTTCGAGGCCGTAAAAAAATACTGAGAAGACGTAACATCGTGCAATGCGCATTCGAATGTCAAAATTAAAGTTTTTACTGCAAAGGAGGTCACGCTTCTTGAAAAAGCAGTCTCGCGCCATCTGACTTTGATCTCTTGTGAGTGATCTATTTATCATTCAGCCAGCATCCAAAATATTTATATTGATGGACTTGCTCAATAACTTGCGCTTCAATTTCTAAAGCCATTGGGAAACCTTTCTCATGATTTATTCTAATATTTCAATTTTGGACCTATTTTCTGTCAACCTTAAATAACCGTGTTCAAAAATGGGAAACATATTGATTTACAGGTAGGTTAGAACTAATAATTTGGAGTACGCGACACTACGACGGGACCGCGGCCGTTTGTTTTGCGTATTTCCGGAACCTTTTTATAGAAAAAAAAATAAAAATATGAAAACCCTTTTATCTTGTATCTGAAAACAAAATCAGGATCTTCATTAAATTCACATTATTACAAGACAATAAATCTGAATAAAATTAAATCATGTTAAAAAGTATTGGTGCTTTCCGAAATTGATTATGACCATGTATATATTTTTAATTAAATCAATATTTGCGTTCTTATAAATTACCTAGACATTTAATTTTGAGGGCCATTTTCAACGAGTTGTAATAACTCACTATTAGAAAATGGAAATCAAGTTGGGGCAGAGTGGGATTCAAACGACGGACCTTTGAGCCGTGCGTCACTAGCCACTGGACCACAACCCGATTCGAAGAGAATTAGATTCTAGAGAATTCACTATAGGTACTGGAATGTATTTTTACTAAAAAAATATATTGTTTTAAAAACTAACAGCGAAGTTAGGTACTCTGTTTTCAAAAATTTGTATCTTTCACTAAAATATAAAACATTCTTTGATTTCATTCAACTTTTTTCAATACATTTAAATGTACATTTTTTTGGGTTTATTCCTCATCTTTCAACTAATATAAAACATGGTCTCGAGGTTTGAACTTATATATTCTAACTTTTGGTGAAAACATAATACTACGTATTTAAACTATAGTATATCAAACTTTTTTATCAACTTAACACTTATATGATAATTTGTTCTCTAGTGATATTATATTTTAGATAGCTTTTCACGGTTCGGATCGCATTTAGAAGTCCGTTCGAATTATATTTGGATTAGAGTTCGATTCTCGTTAATAAGTCATTTATAATTCGTTGCTATTGTTACAATTTGACAATATCGTGAGAGTAATGTAATTGGTGAGGTAAATATCAACTTTATTTTATTTTATTATGTTCCATTAATTTTATGATTTTCTGGTGTTCGGATATTGCATACAACAGGCGCAGAATACCGTCTGCTAAAATGTATCGAATAATAATATTATGCCTACCTACATCACAATCGCTCATCTGGAATAAGTATCGTTTTTGATGCTCTAAATATGTACCTACGTCAATGACGTCTAATAAATAGGTACGTTATTTTTATACTAGCTGCATCTAATATACAGCAAATATTGCGTTACCTTCAACAATTCGAAAAATATACAGGAAGTATTCTTGATACTCCCGTCGGATCTTTATTTCGTCAATGCGAAATTACACACGTTACTCTCGTTATTGGGAGATTCTTTTTTTTTGTTTGTTAGAAAGAAAGTTGAAATTAAAGAAACAAAAAAAACAAATTAATACAAATGGCGACCTATAAAGAATTGGTCCATGGTAACTAAAATATAGTTACTGAATAGTAACTAAAAGAGAGTTCTAGATTTCACAGCCTTCTTTCTCCTCTGAGGACGCGGCATTTTCACAATATCTCAATATTTTCTGCTTTCTAATGTTAATTTCATATTTACAATATTGGAGTTTTTCCAAATGTTTGTAGACAAACGACTGGATTTCACTCCCTCGGAAGTCGTTAAGATTAACAAATTACAACATCCCTGTTGTTGGAGAATACTTTAGAAGGGAGTATGGAAGTCTAGGCATTTACAGGACTTATGACCTGTTATTGGCTGGTTTAAGTGGCCACTTTACACACTGTGTAGCATTCACCATTTTGCCTATGTTTGAACATCCACATTTCTTCAACTCTTTCATTTGTTGAATTTAGTAAAGTTAAAGAGCTGAAACCTTTATTGTTGTGAAGAGATTCATCTGACTGACTGTGTCCATCCCTATTGAAATTGCTTAATTTTGTATTTCTTATGCTATCAACGGAACGTCTAACTCACATTTTCAACTCTCTGTAAACACTTCGACCACTGAAATAGACCAACTCGTTCCAGAGATACAACTTAACTAAGCGCGCGCCGTGTCCACACAAGCCCAAATTTAGACCCCGTGCGCAGCGCTGTGACGTCATCTCAAAACTCCCTCTCTCCCGCGACAAACTATTTCCGGTAATCAATAAAACGGACTCTCCAGTCATCTTCTTCTTATCAGACCGTTTCTTTCCATCTGCTGGATATAGGCCTCTTCCATATTTTTTCTGTCCTGGGCACTCTGTTTCCATCTATGTCTCACGAGTTTGACGATGTCATCAGTCCATTTCCTCTGTGGTCTCTCTATTTTCCTTTCAATTTCGTGGGGTCTCCTATTTTCATATCAT
Organism: Micrasema longulum; assembly: GCF_059751315.1. Lineage (NCBI taxonomy): Eukaryota > Metazoa > Arthropoda > Insecta > Trichoptera > Brachycentridae > Micrasema > Micrasema longulum. The sequence continues at coordinate 122,660 of NW_028278226.1, read as the reverse complement.
ATCCAGTCATAGTTTTAGATATTCTGTAATCTTCATAGCAAACGAGGCCCTCGAAAGTACACAAATATTGGTCGCGGCAAAACCTTACATGACACCAAGAACGAGCCATTAAATGTTTATTCGCATTTACATTTTTTTTAAAAGAGATCAAACTACGGTACACGTATGAACGTATTCACGTATGAAAATGATATACATGTAACCTTATTTCGTATTAATTTCTGTGTTACTCATTATCATGGAAACTACACAAGTGGGCCTTTACATGCGGAAATTCCAATAAATATTACAATATTGTCTGGTACCAGCTCCGCGAACAGCCTCAACGGCGAGGGTTGACAATACGAAAATTCGACAGCAATTCACACGTGACCGCTGCGAAAATGAATACACGACGGCGTTTGTTACGAGCGAACTAGCAAAAACATTATTAATTTTATATCAATATATATTGGAATTGTTAAACGACAAACTAAATAATAAAACGATTTCTTTTCTGCCAGGCAGATTTTTTTTTGGAACCGACACGTTTACGTCAAGCAGATCGCTATCGTCACAGGGTCGTTCAAAGGAGGACAATGCGGCCGCGCGCGGTGGTGGGGGTAATCATTGTTCCGCAGAGATAGTAGTCGTTTAGCCTGCCCGTCTATATCGGTGGCGATGTCTCGAGACAGTTTTTTGTCTTACAAATTGTTGTTTACACATGGACAATGATTGAGTCCTGGGACAAAATAATATTGTATTGTCTACTCGTAAACGGTATTTAAAAGGCAGCTGTGAAAATTTTTTAAAGTGTGTCTAAAATATAACTATGTAATTATCTACTTATTTCATACATTGGATTGTATTTAGAAATGAAACTATGTGTCTGTCAGTTGCAGAGCAATTGAAGCCTTTATTCGTCACACACGACGGCATATTTTTGCGTAGCATCACGATCTTATAACGATGAAAATCCGTTAGAAAATGAAGGCACAGGTTGAATTGAAATGCTATTTCTTCACATTAGTAACTAATAATACGGTTTTGACCTACGTTGTCTTATTTTACTAAATAATGCCTTAAACCGTTGTTCAGATGGTTGATATGTATGTATCAAAAACATGATTTATTTTCTCTTCAATTGTTCATTGTCATCATCATTATCATTCCCTTTCTGCATATAATGGTGTACAGGGTACTGCATTGGTACACTACTTACATTGTACATAGTAACCTAAAAAATATCTGTCACTGGCCTACCAAAAAAAAAAAATTTTTTTATGTTGATAATATTTCAATATCTTTATTAATGTGTGCATTCATTTGTTTATAAATAAAAGCATTATTTTATTTTTAATTTAATTTGATTGATAATTTTAAAACGAGAAAATAATATGCATATAGAATAGTTTTTCACCTTTTTTTAAATACATATTAAGTTTTTCTACTGACATTTCTTGGTAAGTGGAATAAAACTCTATACATATTTAAAAAATATAGTTGGAGAGGACAGCGTAGAATGGGGTAGCGAGACGCTGACTGCTAACGAGAGGTGACCGAAAATGGGGAGAAAGAACATCAAACAAATCTTATCTTAAATTTTCAAATTTAGTTAGTGGCGACAAGAGACGTTTCTTTGTACATCCTTATTTTGCGTTTCTTGGCGTCTCCTGCCGATTAATGTGTGTTTTTGAGTTTTCGAAATATTTGTTAATGCAATATTTGAATAGGCAATATTTCAAGTATGTCCAAGTTTGTGAACAAGGAATGAAATTCACCCATGTAGTTTTCAATATGGAGTTTACTTAAATTGACCAATCAACCAATTACAGTCCATAAGCCATGTAAATGTCTATGTCCTTTTTCCAAAATTGTTCTGCATCTCTGTCATAATATTTTTTTCGTAGTTATTTGCTTTTGGCAGACCAGTCCTGCAGTATAGTCTGTGGCAGTCGTGGTCACGTTACGAGGAGGAAAGCACGTCATTAGAATTTGCCTCCATCCGATTATGTCTTTAGAGCTTATGGAGGTCTCCTGAAGAGAGACGCAAGTTGCTTTTGTCACCAAGTCTATCCATCTAATAGGACTTCTTCTGCAAGGTCGAGTTACTTGACCACTAATTCTACTCGTCCTTGTATCACTATTTTTTCTATTTGTCCCTTTACCTCGTGACGTGGCTTAAGTCCTAAGAATCTAATAGTAATATATTTTAGCTGTAAAAAAATTTAAAAAGGTACTAAAGACCACAAAGAAAAGAAAATTTGAGTACTTGGGGCATGTGATGAGAGGGAAAAAATATAACATTTTACAAGTCATTTTACATGGAAGGATTGAAACAAGACGCAGTGCAGTTAGAAGGCGCATCTCTTGACTCAAGTATTTACCTGACTGGTTCCATTTCAGCACTCAGTCCTTGTTCAGGACAGCTGCCAATAAAGTAAGAAATTTTGCGATGATTTCCAACCTCCATCGAGGAGAGGAAAGTTAAAAAGAAGCATAGACGTCGTTTTCCCTTTTCAATTATCTGCCGGTGTTAAAAACATTAATTTATCAATTTAATACAGGTGTATGTGTCCTTCAGGAACTTCTTAGTAAAATTGACGAAGCTGGTAGAGTAATGGGCTTGAACATCAATGTGGCCAAAACAAAGATCATAGTGTTTAGCCGAAACCCTCACAATAATGCTGTATTGCGAATAAATGGTCAAACAATAGAGAGAGTGACTAACTTTAAATACCTCGGCAGTCAAATCACTTCTGATCTGGATCTGAATAAGGAAATAAGATGCAGAATAGAAATAGCACGATCAGCATTCAATGGCATGAAATTCTTCTGCAGTGATAGTCTTAATTTAAAACTGAGACAGAGGATGGTCAAGTGCTATGTGTGGTCAATACTGCTCTACGGGGCTGAAACATGGACTCTCAAGGTGAACTCCATGAACCAATTAGAGGCTTTTGAAATGTGGCTTCACCGGAGAATGCTGAAAATCCCGTGGACAGATTTAGTGACCAACGTGGAGGTGTTGAGACGAGCCAGTGCCGAAAAAGAACTACTGTCCTCAATAAAAAAGAGAAAACTCGCATATCTGGGCCATATCATGCGCGGAAGCAAATATACGCTTCTACAGCTGATTATGATGGGAAAGATCGAGGGAAAGCGTGGAGTTGGAAGGCGACAGGTGTCCTGGCTTAGAAACATCCGCGACTGGACGGGAGTGCGCGGGGTTGAGGCGCTGTTCCAGTTGGCGCAGGACCGGAATGCCTACTCTAGAGTGATCGCCAACGTCGGGGAGACCTGATATGGCACAGAAAGAAGAAGAATAATTAACTGTGTTATAAAATTAGATTTTGTGAACTTTACTAAAAATAGGAAGATGTATTTGGATATTACTCGTAATTTAAATTACTAAAATGTAGTCTCTCGTTATGAAGTTAGGTAGAGTTTCTATGGTGGGATGTGCCATCTGTCAATTTGACGTCAGATTCAGATATAAAATTCCCAAAACAAATAATTTATACTAAACTTGATGTTTGTTATGGGGACATTTTGAATTTTGAAATAGTATTATACCGGTAAAGAAGTAGAGAGCTTCGTCATCCTTGTATTTAAACAAAAATGTTGTCTTCATTAGTTCGTGAACACCAAAGTAAACAAGCTGCCAAAAAAATTGCACAGGGTTCGTAATATTTATTTTATACAAAAACAAATTCTTTGTAATATTTTCCATATTAATATGTACATGAGCAGTGCACATACGTCAACCATTTTTTTTTTAAATTAACGATATGTTTACAAACAGACATTTTACAAAATTACAACCCTTCTTATTTTTAACCTTTGTTTTTTTACATTATATTTTTTGACATAATTCCTTGTATATTTCCAGAACAAAAGCGAAAAGAGGCAGTGGCTTCAGCAAATAACCTTACTCAAGCATTGGTAGATCATCTAAATGTTGGGTAAATTATTTATTTATTTGTTTCTGTCAGCCAAATCACCTGAGCACACTTTATCATATAATAACCTACTTGTTCGGTAACCAGACTTAGTGTCCTAAACTTACTGACAGCTCTTTAAGTTAAAAATGGACTGAACTGGTTTGAATTTTATGTAGTTATTTGTTCCGAAACAGACAAAATTTAAGAATTAAATAAAACGTAATAATTTAAAACAAAAGTAATCAGCGTAGTTTCAACTGGTTTCTTGATTATAATGACACTAATAATGTGTCTTTTTTTATGAATCAACATTTTTCCCAAATAGTGTTAATATTTAATGTTGTATTTTTTCATCCCTCAAACTAAAATTAAAGCTACTCGATTATTAACCAAGTCGCTTAACAACCTAATCATAAAAACAAAACTTGGTCATTAGCAAGGAGTACTTGTGCGCTAATTATTTGTTACTTTTTGTTTAATCTAGTGTCGCCCAAGCATACTTGAACCAAAAACGTTTGGATGCCGAGGCCAAGCAATTGCATCAAGGAGCTATTGGCTTTGCTAAACAAACTCAACAATGGCTTACTTTAGTAGAGAGTTTTAGCAGTGCGCTCAAGGAAATTGGTGATGTTGAAAACTGGGCTCGAAGTATTGAAACCGACATGAGAATCATCACAGAAGCGTTGGAGTGTGCATATAAAGTCACACAAGAAACTCCATGACGGTAGATCAAGTGTGTTTTGTTCACACTCATAAGTATGTGTACAAGGTTAAATGTGAATAGAAGTATACACTGAGTAGTCAGTATCATTCTATTTATTTAATTGTAATGAAATTATTATTTGAATGAAAACAATCAACGTTGCCATATTGATACAATTGCTATTGTTATAAATTCAATAACAAAACAACCACCTATCTTACAATACATGAATAAATTGCATTTTAAAAAGGTTTTAATTTTTTTTTTTTTTGCACCACAACAGGCCAGGAGGCCCAATCACAGTAGTGAATCACATCACAGAACAAATGATGATAATAAATTTTGTTGGCAGTTGAGTGTGATGTCTTAATTTAATATTTGTATTTATCCATTTCTGAAAATGACCACAAGCCTGAAGTTTGTAGTATTATAGAATATCTTATTAGTCCGAATACAACGCAATATTTTTTACTCAAAATATTTTTCTAAAAAAAATATTTGCTTTATATTCGTTATTTAGGCCATGTCCAGATGTATCAGAGTTCGCAATGCCTACGCACACAGCCAAGCTTTTTCGCCTATTTCACACATAATTTATGTGTCAGTATTTTGGTGAGATCTGGGGGCTGTAGAGGAGACTTTTCAAGCAACACTGATGGTAATTCAGTTGTGTCTGAATAAAAAAAACATATTTTTATAATACCTTATTCATTTTTGTGTTATATTTTAATTATTCCAAATATATAGGTCCCATTATATTCGGGCTAATACGATATATATTTAAAGCCCAAAGACGGTTGTTTTATTACTGCACAAGATTTTTTTATTCATATTATAATGTTTATCCACAAACTACATATATAGAAACTATTGGGAGTTGAAGAAAGAGATAGAAAAAAAAACTGATCATCCAATTACCACCAGAATTAAGGTTGGGAAAATTTTGTGGGGTCCCCGTGAATAGTTCTCACCCTCCAAGCCCTGGGCCGTGATTATGATGGAAAGCTAAGGACATCATACCTTCACCATGACTATATATTTGAAGATAAATTCTCTCGAGCGATTACAAAGATACACTACCGACCCCCCATCTTTTGGGTAGGTACATCAATATGAAACAAGGGGAAGCGTACATCACGTACACATATCTACGCATTAAATAAACATAGCTCTATTATGACGTCATAGTTAAAAATAAATTCTCCTGAGCTATTACAAAGGTACACTACAGACCCCCCCCACCTGCAAGTTTTGATGTAAGTACATCGGTTTATACTGACGGGTCTAGTAACCCTCGATAGGCATATCATCATCATCATCATCATTCCCTTTTCGCTATTCTAGTGTGAAAACACCCTTTTAAATAAATATTTCATATCAACCATGTTGGGAATCGAACCCGAGACCTCTTGCATGGCAGGCTAACGCGCTGACCATTACACTACAGGGCCGACAATCTATGCCTTCAAAGTATTAAAAGCGTCAAAAAGTTTATTCCACAGAGAAATTTTTCCTTTAATTGTGATTTATTTAAATTTTTCATCATTCTGAGGTTGGCACTTTTTGTTCTTAAAAGCCTATTAAAAACATGAGATAAATAAGTAAATTTTGAAGTCAAATTAAACTCCGACATAACTGTCGGTTTTGAAAAAAAGGAACGCCTAGAGAAAGATCATACGCCTAGATGCACAGAGAATGTGTCTAGATTCTGCCCCATTAACATACAAGAGCATCTATGTGTCAAAATGTTGCCACTATGAAAATAATTTTAGTTATTATATTTTTTCCATCTGTTTTACCATCTTCCTGAGTGTACGTATCGAGACATTAAAGGAGCCGGCTTTGTAATTGCTTGTTAGATAAATACAGATGATCATTAAACATACTGTCTTGGTAATTGTCAAAAGTCATATAAAAATCATGTTCAATAGAGCATTTTTTGCTTAAATTGGGAGTTATTGGAATTTATAACCGCTTTTTTTTAGTCGGCCTCGTGGTGTAATGGTCAGTGCATTTGCCTACCATTCAAGAGGTCTCGGGTTCGATTCCTGACATGGTTGAAATGAAATATTTATTTAAAAGGGTGTTTTCAAACACCTTCATGGAACAAAAATAATCAAGATACGCTGCGATTGGTGTACCAATGCAGTGCCATATGCACCATTAGGTGTGGAAAGGGAATGATGATGATAATCGCTTTTAAGCGTGCACTTTTTATCACAGAAGCCTATTAAAAATATAAATGAGAACCTACATCTAGAAGTTTCGGAAAGGTTCATTCTAGCAAGGTATTTGTTCAATCTAGGCTCTTGTGATAACCCTCACTTGATTTCGGCTGAGCTTAATTAGGTCGAAAGCAAATCTTTGTTGTGAGTCTTTTATCTGTTCCTTCGCATGGTGCTTACCAGGTACTTGTTGCCAGAGTTAGGCTCTGTTCCCTAATAGTGACACAAAAACGTGCCCGTTTATTTCAACTAAGGCTGCATTCAATGATCATGCATATGCTACCAAAAATTGGAGGATACTCAATTTTTGTACATAAAAAAGATTGCACTTCAATGTTAACAATCAACATTCGTTTTTGGTGGATCCCAATCAGATTCTTCCCTCAAATTCCTTATAATTTTGACCTATTTATTTCTTTTCACTGGATTTTGGGGAATGAAAAAATAAAATAAAACATAATTCTGTTAGTCCACCCCTGTAACTAAGAGCTTCACAATTGCGCCGCTAAGCGTAGTTTGACGTTTACAAAAAATAATATTTATATTTAAATATTAATTACTTTAAGGTTTGTTAATCACTCATGAACAAATATTTACGAATGAAAAGTTACATAATCCTTTTTACAATGTTTGTCCAAAAGTTGTTTACACACTTTCATGACACAAGCAGGCGGCGTTATGGTTTCGATTCTAGACATCACGCCTGGCTGGAGGTCGAAGAACTACTTAATACGCGTTGAGCATGAGTGAGGGTTTGGGCATGAGTTAAGTGTCATGATTTTTGAGAGCTCATGGCCTTTTTAAGCAAAGATTATTAGATGCCACTTTTAAGGACATCTCATTTTTTGAAAATTTATAGTTACCAACTTGTTCCTGAAACCTGATAATTTTATAAATGAAAGACATTTAAAAGCTTGACAGAAATGTTTTATTTTAAAGATACAATGATGTTAAACATTTTATGAATTTTCGAATATAATTGAGTTTGTTGTTTTTTAATATGTTGTGATTTGTACAGTTGAATAGTCATATCTATTAACCACATGGACCATGCCTAGAACGTTGAATACCAATTATGCTAACTGAAAAGAAGGAATTTTATTTTTAAAATTGCATAACATACAACCAATAATTTATTATTTTTTTATCAGAGTTGGACTACCCGAACAGTTACCAGTGTGAAAGTTAATAATAGTCGTAACTTTCCAAATCTATTACCCCAATTTCTAAGATGTTTATCAAGTACATTATTTGAGTTGTTTTTTTTAAATAACAACTTACCTATAACAACAATTGCTATAACAATTAAAACTAAAGATTTATGAGCCTCAAACATTTCACTTAGGAATCCTTCACTTTTTGGCACCGGTTTTACCATCTTTCAATTTAATTAATATTATTAGATGTGAAATTTTAGCTATCTAAACAAGAGAATCATCAGAATTATTAGTGTCAAAGAAACATACTTGTGAATCAAAATTCAAAAAAAGTACAATGAAATTACTAAGTAGGCACCTAATCCATATTGTTATCTAGTAGTTATGAAAACAAATATACCATCCAATGGCAAATTAGAAAGTAATAACAATAAATTAAATACAAGAGACAAGAACACTATTTTTAAATTAATAAAATTTGAATTTCCTAGCCTTACTACTTTTGTTTGAATTTACATTTATTTGCCGTAAAGTTTGTATTACATTTTTTTTTCCTGTTAATTCAGCCAGAAACATTCCGCAAATTATACTGCATTCTGTTATGAAGAAGATTTCTCCAAGAAAATACTGTATTTTCTGAATAAGCTGAACTGAACAAATTCAGATACTATTTTCATACCTGTTTTTTTTTTCCCTTTATACCTGTAATGTGGACTTATTAGGTATTTAATGAGAAAATTCAGCCCCACGGGAAATTGGATATAAAAATAGTACATGCGATAAAAATTAGAATATTAAATTGTACAGCGTAATTTCAAAAATCCAAAAGTTAAAAAATCATAGATCTGGTAATACTGTAGGATTTGTTTGTTGAGGGTTGGAGCTCCTACCCCAGTTAGTGTTTAGCAGAAGACACAAGGTTTCTGTTTAATGCATATTTATTACATGGCGAATAAATAGTGAATTGTGTCGCGCGAGTGTTACGGCGCTGAGGAGTTGAACTGGCTGCACTGGGACTCACTAATTGACTGAGCGTTACCACACCCTGTGGTCTCTTTATAGGCCACTTTCCTTTGTTCATGTCTCTATAGTGTGAATGTACTGTTGGACATCACTCTTAGGTCTTGCGGAATGTAATTTATTGTATTCAATACACAACTATGACTTGCTTTATCGGTCATCGCTCTATTTCAGGTAAAACGATTTAGCATGTGTGTGTCATTGATCATAGACTATGAACCCCACAATATGATACATAATTTATTTATTTTTTAAACCACTGAACTTCCTCATTGAGATGTCAACTATGGTGTCACCTTGATTATTTATTGATTACATGAGGGTAAGATAGTACATGTATATAATATTGCCTTCTGAATACCTTAATAGTCATAGATCAAATAAATAAAACAATATATTTCTGTAAAAAGTTTATTACCTAAGATTAAAAAATATGACATCTTGCATAATGTTTTCATTTTTTAGTTTGCTAATAAGGAACTTACAAGGTTCATACATCAATCGGGAGTAAAAAAACTAAGGTTTGTCTTTCTATTTTACAAAAATTCAAATGAAATTGTAAGAACGGTCTTACTAACATTGGTTTTCAAAAAATTACAAAGTTATATTTTAAATATAAGAAACTACCAATGTACTTATTTTTATATTTTAAAAAATATGATTTTTTAACATTAAAAATAAACCTATCCACCACCCAGGAAAATACATTTAAAACATGATACATATTTTAATTAAGCGTGCAAGTGAGAAACATTAATAAAATATAAAAAGTTAAAAAGAAAACAATTAACATAGTTCCGATCCTTTTCAGGTAGTTTACATTAAGTCACCAACTCACAATGGAATTTTTCTCTGGCTAATTTTTAAAAAAATTATGTCAATTTATAGTGGTCACTAGAATATTCTAGTGATTTTTGGACAGGAAATGTTAAGATTATTTTACTAACTGGATATAATGGATACATTTGAAATGTATTGATAATTTAAAGCATCTTTGTATACTTTATGATCCATATTTGGAGCACTCACTTTGTGATTACCATATAAAAATTTATTTTTATTAGTACAAAATTTTAATGAATTCAACAAATACGAACTAATTACAGAAACAACCTGTTTTTAGAGCTTTAACAGTAACAGGTAACGTTTTTAAAATCTGGCAAGTTAGTTCTGTTAACAAAATTTTCTTTTAGAACTTTCTTAGAATAGGAATTTGGAATTTCTGGTATTCAAACAATTCATTTAAGTATACAATTGGCTTAAAAATCATAAAATGCATCTTAAAAATATATCTAGCATTTTTTTCCTTAATTCTTTAAAATAAAATGAACAAAATCCTATATTTAAAAAAGATTACGAGGTGTGTAAAGTAATGAGACTGGTTACATAGTATTCGATGGAGTAACGCTGGTGACGCAGGACTTGGAGGGGAGGCGGGTAAACATGTGACACGCCGTCAGTGCAAGTTGGTTGTCCGTAGTGCCTGTTTTAGTGAAGCAGGTTTTGCTTGTATGTTCTGATAATGATAATTTCGAGCAACGGTGTGCGATCAGGGTTTGCTTCAGACTTTGTTCGCAAAGATTTTTTGCCTCCACGCAAAGAGGTTAATCGACACTTAATCAAGAGGTTCTTGAAAGACCTCCCAAAAGAGTCATGCGTGTGAGCCCAAATATAAAAAACAACCGGGTGTTCCATCTGTGTAATGTTATTGGAATAAAAAAAGTGAAAAAAAAAACAGTCTTGTTACTTTACTTACACATGTAGGTGTTTTTAGGCTGACTTGCCTGATAGAGACGCAAAATTTTATCATAGTAAAAATATTTAATGATTGGACAATAACATGTAGTTAATATGATTCACAGCCGATTGGTCAAGTTATTTTACGCAAAATGATCAGTCTTTATTAGTATGATATAAAATGAGCTAAGCAATGTTGTAGATATCATTGACAAATTGAAAAGAAACACCAATTTAAATTTCAGTACATACATATTGTGAAAAATAGTAAATACTTTGAACCAATTTCAATTACTCAAGTTGTCCATATAAATATAAAATAATGGTTTATTGTATAAGATCTACAGCCTGTTAGATAAAAATTCGGTAATCAGGTGGCAGAAGTGACCATCTGTAATTTTTTTCAGTTTTTTGGTTTTCATTTTAATAAATATTTCAGTTAATACACATAGAAAAAAAATGACACCAATATTTAAATTGGTAATTTATAACTGGTAACTGGACAAAACACCAAAATATTTTGTTTGCAGATTAAATCAAAGATTATTCCAGCTCTCATGAACATTTTCGAAAATTACAAATGGTTTCCTCTGCCATCCGACTACCAAAAATTCCAAAAATTGCAATTTAGATTTTATGTCAAATTAAACAGATTTTTACTTGATTAGAGGTAAAAAAAATCTCTACCCATTTTATTAAACTAAAAATTTTCATCGCTAATTAAATCTTTGTCCATTTTGTATGTCCAAAGCTTAGTAAATACACAAGTATTTTGTTTCTCAGGCACAATTTTTAAATTTTCTTTATATGCGGTAAACTTAATTTATCAATGATAATAATGACTTTGTTAAATTTAAACTTTTTATTTCAACTTTCAACGTATCTCTGAATGACTAAGGGATATAAATGTGATTTTTGTATTCATTTATGGGTTATAAGGGTATAAAATGAAGAGATTATAAGGTTGGTTGGAAAACACCTTTTAATTTTGTGGTTTGCCACGGTAAAATTATACGAGTAAGATGATACACGTGTAAATCACTTAAATGCAGTAATTTATGCCATGGCTTCGAGCCATTTAGACAAGCACGCGAGGTTTGCACCTGTCTCGGAATCTTCATCCACCGCACTGATTTCTCCAATTTCCACCTTCATTGACAAATGAGCGAATTCAAAATCTTTATCTTTCTTTCCCAGGAAGGTATTATTTTTATGAGAAGTGTCTACTGATTGTAGTTGACTTGATTTTGTTTTTCTCACGAGGTTCCTGTAAAAAAAAATTTTTTAATTATTCATCACACAAGATCCTTATGTTTCATCTCTTCTATTTGTTTCACAAAATAGGAACGAATCTTAAAAAGCTTTTTCATACATTTCATTATACATGACATATTTACAAAAATTAGATAGGTACATTAATGAGCAATAAGTATGATTCACACTAAGTATAATATCCTGTTTTGAGATAGCCAACAAACTTTAGTTTTTTGTTAATAAGTTGAACATTAACAAGAAAAATATGAAATAGCAACTAGGGTTAATTAAGGTTACTTTTTAACACTTTGTTATAATATTTATAGTGTTTATTCCATTTTTTAATGATAAAACTTAATGCAAGGGCGATTTATTTCAACATAAAAGGTTAACAAGAAATAACTGTACGAGAGATTATTAAGAATGTAGATGAGGCAATATGTATAATAATGTAATTTAGTAATAATGATTTTTGTTTGTAAAATGATTGAATATGGTTGAACACATTTTATATTTGTATGTCTATCAAAAACATTTTACTTACATTTCTTTCTCCAAAAGACTCTGAATAATACTACTGCTTTTTGCCAGGGGCTGGTCTTGCTTATTGCACAAAATCAAAACTGAAGGAGAATTTTTCATTATAACTGGGTCCGATAGTAAGTTGTATAAATATCTGAGAAATAAAAAACAACATATGAACATATAAAAGTAAAATAATAACATTCACGCTCTTCATATTATTGCTTTAAAATAAGCTAGTAGCATTGTAAACGGAATGCGTGCACGCTTAATTTATTAAAATTGACTTGTGACTTGTAATCCATGTAAAATTACATTTTAATAGTAATTTGTGATTGCTTAAGCTAATAATAGATGTTTATATATTGTTCATAATATTGGCGAACTAACATATAGCCATTTCGACGACAAATCATCTCAAGGGTGTATTAACTAAGGTTTCATCCCTTTCAATTCACAAAAATCAACAAAGTTAAAGAAATATGAATTACATTGTTTTTTCACAGTGTGTAAAGTGATCCAATTGAACCAGCCACAAGGCCTGTAAATTCTTTGACTTCCATGTTCCTTTCTCAGCTTCTCCATCTGCTGAAGTTTCTATCAATCGCAATAATGTTTCATATTTACTAATTCATAAATAAATACAATTTAGTCATTTAAATAGACTATATAAGGCTCAAAAAATAATAACTATGCTTAAAAAATAGGTCCTGCAGTTAAAATTATATAAATATACTATATATTATAAGTCAACATACTCAGCATCGTCACGAACATCTTTTTGTAAGGTAACAGAATCCACTACGTAGACAATGCCGCACGCTCCTCCCTTGTACTTGTCATATACTTGTTCGCGGACTCTTTCTTGTCCAGGAATGTCGACGATTTGTAAAACCCCCTAAAAGAAAAAACAAATTAGAAGTAATCATCATCATCATTCCCATTTTTGCACCCAACGATGCATGGGGCACTGAATTGGTATACATAAGCAGTATTTCTCCAAAGCATTTTTTGTCGCGTGAAGGCAAGATAATCAGTCTTATGTTTAAAGTGCCAGTACAGGGAAATGAAAAATCTCAATGCCAAAACACCCTATCAAATATATATTTAATGTCAGCCTTGTCGGAAATCGAACCCTAGACCTCTCGTATCGCAGGCAAAAAAATATGACAGTCGAAATCTTGACATAAGTAATGTCAAGATTTGTAGGGAATATAAGTTAAATAAATACCACATCCCACCCATAAACTATTTAAAGAGAGAGGAAAAGGTTTTTAGTTATGGCTTGAAACTTTTTGTTGTTCTTTTATTTATTGGATGGTAACATAAGTAAAGGTGAATACATCATTTGAAGGAAAATTTTCTACTCTACAAGATATAATGTTTGCTATTACGTCACAATACTATTTTATTTGATTACAAGCCTTCAAAATGGAATGTCAAGTAGACAAAAGCATTTTCAAAACCTCCTTTAGTTCACCTCACGCACATGTTCAATCGAGGGAATAAAGCAGCCAAAGTTGCTTGTGACATTTGCGCAGTGTACGGTGAAGATTCTATGAATTATTGACCAATTTGTCGATGTTAACATAAGTTGTGTCGTATTTTCCAAACGAAGAGAGCAAGAGGACTCAAAAAAAAAATTACACAACAAGAACATAATAACTGGTATGTTTATATTGAATATGTTTTTTTGTTTTTATTATGTAATCAAATGATCAAGATACACTGCACCAATACAGTGCCCCATGAAACCCTGCACGTGGATAGGGAAATAAAAATGATAACAAAGAAATGGTTCACCGGCATTCCGTTTTCACACCTAATGGTGCATAGGGCACTGCATTGGTACACCAATCGCAGCGTAGCATGATCATTTTTTGTTACATGAAGGTAAGATGATCAGTCTTACGCTTCAGGTGTCAGTCCAGGGACTATGCAATATTCTAGTGTAAAAACACCCTTTTAAATAAATATTTCATGTCAACCTTATTGGGAATCGAACCCGAGACCTCTTGCGAGGTAGGCAAACGCATTAACCACCACATCGCAAGGCCGACAAACGAAGAAATGGTTCAGTCTATTTATACTAATTATTTTAATTGAGAGTTCTACGCATACATTTATCGTCACCATAATAAATCATTGACTACCTACATATTATTCTACCAGATGTGTGGGATCGGTGATGCACAGATGTTTTTCTTTTGTTTAAATGTGCAATGCATAAATACAATTATATTTTTGTTTGTTAAGTTGTGTCATTGTTCAAGTTCAACTTATTTATAGAATAATTGTTGTTCATCTTTATCAAAAAAAGATAAGACAAAATGAAAAAAAATATATAAAACGAAAAGCATATAAGGTTATCAAGTGAATAACCTCGATCTGAATATAATACAAATAAACACAATTTATCTTTAGGGGTAGACAGAGAATAGAAAGCCACTCTACTCTATCTTAACATACAAATCCTATTTACATGTCAAAAGTCGGAATAATCGGCGCGCGTGCATGAGAAGATGTATGAATGTAGAGGAAGCGAGATCCGTAGGCAAAGATAGAGTGTTGTGGTGTTCTATCCTCTCTGCCTACCCTTACGGAGAAACGGCGTGATGGTTTGTTTGTTTATTTGTTAATTGTGAAAATACAAGACATATTCAGCAAAAAAGTACAAGTAAAAATAGGAGTAGCCCAGGGGTCAGTAATTGGTCCCATAGAATACCTGATATACTGTAACTCTATGGCAAATGTCATACGACACTCACTGTGCTATCAGTTTGCAGATGATACTGCAATTGTTGCTATTGGAGACACACAAATAGACGCGCAGCAAAAACTGAAATCGGATTTTAATAAGATGGTCGCATGATTATAGCCTAACAATAAATACAAAGAAAACGAAAGAGTTAAACATTACGTCCCCATATAATAGACCAAAAGAAGATTTGTTAATATATGCACACTGCACACACTCACGAATGTTTGCATAAAAATCTACAAGACTGCAAATGCACAAAAATAGATCATGTATTAAAATATAAGTATTTAGGTATTATTATGGATTCCACTCAATTGGGAAGAACAGGTAAAAACAGTTTGCAATAAGCTAAGAGTTTGCCTACTTAACGTGTACCATTTAAAACCATATATACCATACCAAGTGCTAAGACTAGTTTACTTGGGGCTAGTTGACCCAATAATTCAATATGGATTAAGAATATGGGGACTAAATTTCAGACAGTAAGTTCAGACAGAGTCTTGAACTTACAGGTACAAATCTTAAAAACTATCGTACCTGTAAAAATAAAGATTGAGGCAAAAAACAACAATAAAATAGTATTTGATTATGTTAACGTTTTGCCAATTGACAAACAGTGTCAGTATAATAGCGGCCTCCGTGGTGTAGTGGTCAAGACGCTTGACTCACACACGGAAGGTTCCGGGTTCGATTCCCGGTGAGAACACAAAAATTAAATGTGATTTTTCTCAAGCCTGGTTGTTATGTGATGTAATTCACCACTGTAATTGGGCCTCCTGGCCTGTTGTGGTGCAAAAAAAAAATAAGATAATGACAGATCATTTCCTCAATTGCAGTTTTAAATCCAAAGTAACCCACCAGATCGTGACCCGACAAGTATCGGCACAGCAGCTGACGGTACCATGACAGAAGAACTACTATGGAGATAGAACAATGGGGAGTGTAGTACCAAAACTGTACAATTTAATACCAGCTGAAAACCGTGAGGAAAAAAACCTAAATTCATTAAAAAAAAATAGTCAAAAAATTATTAAAAACAGCAAGTGAAACGTAAGTGTGCATATAAATATATTTTATTCTTTATTTATTTTTAAACTATGTATTACTAATGTAATAAATGTAATGTAACCCGCAGACAAGCTTCGGCTTTGCAGGAACAAAAGTACAAATATGTACGTTACTGATTTGTTAAAATGAATAAAACTTTTTAAAAAATTAAAAAAACAATAATTTACTCTCATCATTATGATCATCATGCCCTTTTTCGCACCTAGTGCCTTTAAAATCAATATTTCAGCCCACCCAGCAAGGAATCGAACCCATGACCTTAAGAATGGTAGGCGAAGACGCCAACCAATTCACAACGAGGTGGACTTATCTCCACTTGATTTCCTTATTCAGGATTATAACCTGAGAGCAGCTATTGATTCGAGAACACTCATCCAGGGTTCTGGTTCTATTTCACACACATAACTATATTATTTATACGCCTGGGCACAAAAAAAACTGATAAATATAAGATTGCATAATATTCCTTCATCCCGTTATAAAATTAGGTATTTCGCAAATGTGTTATTATTTTTTAGGTACCGCTACAATTATTTTTGTTGAAAAAACAAACAAAAATAAATTATTACAGGACTAAATATGTCAGTCAACTTTTTTGGCTTGGGCAGTAAAATATTTCATACATTTATTTATAATTCTACACGTATTGCAAGGTAGGTTATGATTTCAAATAGCATAAAATAAATTATTTGTGTGAAACACTGAGTAAAAAATCAAAAGGTTATAAAGAAAATTAGCATACATTATCACTGGAGAATTCCCCAACATTTTCTTTGATGGAAGTGTGAGTTTGTCTGAATTCAGAATGCAGAAGCCTGGCAAAGATAAGTGTTTTTCCCGAATCACTAAGACCGGTCAACAAAACTCCGCGTCTAGCATATTGTCTTCGACTCCAAAGCCAGAAAATTACTGGAAAAAAATAATTCATGTGAAGACTCCATATTTAAAAAAATTAATTAAATTAAGGTGATAAATATATAAGTAAATACGTACACAAAGTAAGAAGTAATATAACAATAGAGACGACACTGACTAAATAAACATTATTTATGTTATTATCAGGAATAGAATTTGGGGCTTTTCTCGCCATAATATTAAATCTTTTTTATCTTCACTAAACAGCGTAAATTCGGCTCGACAAAAGACTGAACCTAAGCTAACTAACAACTCAACCGCTCACAGCTCTAAACGTTTTACTTTTTAATTACTTTTACAGATTTGTATCGTGCAAAATGACAATGACAGATCGCCGATCGTCGAAATTGAAACTAAAACTTAAAACTGACTAAAACCCAAACTATTGTGTGACCAAAGATTATATACGCATAAATGAAACGTCGCACGCTGTTCCGTTGCAGCATGCTTTGGTTTTATGTTTTATCTGTGGTTGTCTCTGGTATATTGGCACATTATCACGAGGGTAAGCTTATTTGTAAAATATGGGGTAGTTTATTATTGATATGTTGGGATTATCACTAATCACAATCTTTCTTCTGTCGAGAATGATCCAAGCTATACAAACGTGTATTAAATATTCATGCATCAAAACCCTTTTCCCCTTAAAATATGCATGTATTTTTATTATTCATTATAAAGTCAACTCTTGTTTATTTTGGGAAAAAAACGCGGCAATATTTTTAATATATCAATACGTGTTAAGATAACTTTTCAGTACATTCTTTTGTTTTTTGGATTTTACAACAATAATTCACTTTGATAATAATAACCATTTAGTTCGCAATTTTGAAAAGAACCCCATTTTAATTATACCCGTTAAAAATAAATCTATTTAAACAATATTTACCTGAGCCGATACTACGTATAATAAAATAATACTCCGTCTATTGTTAAAGTCCATTGGGATTCAACATACCTTGGGTTAAATTCGAATGACCGAGCGGCCATTTACCTAAACCTCCAAAATCCTTTCTTTTAAAAATAATACAACATTATCAATAAATATCGACCCATGTTTTCTGCTGGGGAAGACATATTGAAAAAAAAAACATTAAAAAAACCCCAAACCTTATTCTTTGATCGTTTATTTATTTATTTCGATGGCTTACGCCTTTGACAAAGTATAAAATATTATTGAAAAACAGTTAAAATAAAACGAAACACCTGAATACAGTGTAAAAAATATAGATTCATTAAATAAACTCAGCAGAAAATAAGGAAATAATAAAGAAAAATTAAATAAGAAATTTTTATTTATTTTATTTATACTTTTACATGGTTTGTTTTCTTTTTTTAAACATAATAATTTTCTCTCACTGAGGCGTCCCGTGCCGAAGGAAACATTTTACAAAATGTGAAACATGCCTTAAATTAGCTATTCAACAAAGTCAACATAATAATAACCATAAAAAAGCCTAATTAATCCAATTAACCTAATTATCTTTAACATTATATATAACATTAATTATAACATAGGTAATGATTTCAATTGGTATAAAGATAAATTAAATAAATCTAAGTTTCCATGTTTATTTGCTAACATGTGGAACCGTGGAATAGGTGAGTATTTTGCATAGTTTGAACCATGCAAATCAACAGCAAAAAAATTATTTTGTCTTGTTCCACGCTCTCACATAAAAATTCACACAACTTAAAAGTTCGGGGCTGTCAAGAACATTATTTAATAACTTGAAAAGCAGCACTAAATCTGAAATTTCCCTTCTATGACTAATACATATTAATTTTAACTGCTTCATTAAACTTTTATAGTTAAGCTCTTCAATTGGAATGTTTAATTTGAAATTTATAAATCTTAAAAACTTGTGTTGGGCCTTCTTCATACTGTTTATATGAGTAACATAATGAGGAGACCAAACTGAGTACCCATAATCTAATTGGCTTCTTACTAGGGTCATGTATAATATTTTAAATGCATTAACAGACTTAAACTCTCTTGTTGTTCTGATAACAAAGCCTAGGGTTTTCGTGGCTTTATTTACCATCTCATTCATATGGGGAACAAAAGCTCATTTATCATCAAAAATGACACCCAGATAATTTATTTTCTTTACAAGAGTTAATGTCGTATTACTGATGCTGTATTGAAAAACTAATGGATTTTCGATTCGAGAAAACCGCATTACATGACACTTACCCACGTTAAGAAAAAGAGAATTTCTGGTGCTCCCGGCCTCAAGATTATATTAATTTCTTTAAACAATCGAACCGTCGAAAGAAGTTTGAATAAGTCTGAAGATCTTGATAACATCAGCGAATAGGAGTATTTTGACAACGTGGAATATATTAACAATATCGTTAATGAATAAAAGAAATAAAATAGGGCCCAAATGAGATCCCTGTGAAACACTGCTCTTGGCAATAAATGAAGAAGATACTATGTCTTTAATTTTAACACGAAGAACTCGATCAGATAGATAGCTGTCTATCCAGTTAAAAAAAATACCAGCAATTCCCATAGCCTTTAGCTTCTCAAGAAGAATTTGATGAGAAACTCTGTCAAAAGCCTTACTGAAGTCAGTGTAGATGGAATCGATCTGGAATCCACTTGCCATACCTTTGACAATAAAGTTTTGGTAAATTAATAAATTGGATATTGTAGACCTACCTTGAACAAATCCGTGTTGGGTAGTTGATATCACTTTAGATAATTCAGGATGAATAACTTCCAACACAAGTGACTCAAAAAGTTTTGGTAATGCCGATAAAATAGAGATTGGGCGATAGTTTAATACATCGCTTCTGTCGCCCTTTTTAAAAATAAGTGTAAGGTAGGATTTTTTCCGAGACTTTGTAAAGCGTCCTGATGATAGTGAACTACTTAACAATTTAGAAAGGGGAACAATTTATTTATTTATTTTTATTTTATTATTTTACATATTTATTACAGCAATATACAAGTAATTATTTATACAACAAATTAATTCAGTAGTAAAAGTAAGCATACATATTTTTTATTTTTGCTGTTGGTTCATCTAAACTGCCTAACTAGGGATAGCTTCCCCGTTCTAAGGCAGTAGATTATGTATTTTATAATGATATTTAAAAGTATTTACAGTTTTATCATAATGTGTGCTTTTTCAGTCTTAAAGGTAAACAATGAATATCCAGAGAAAACATAAATAATATCAAAATCTTTATATCCTAAGTCCCAAGTCATTACTAGTAAAACAAGCAACCAGTTGACGTCCTTCTACATCGGACAACAAATTCTCTGACTCCCTCCGACCAATATGGATTAAGAATAACACCTTCCTCAGCCTGGCAATCCCACCACATTTCCACGAAACTGGGATAAGGTTATATACCCTCGGGCCTATAGAATATTGCTGCCTTTGAGCCAAAAAAGTATTGACTCCTCTCTGTAGAATCAGATCCTTATTGGAGTGTCTAGTATTATGAACATGACAAACCCTTGCGTATTTTTCCCTGTTGAGATGTGTGACCGCTACTGACCTCAATATATACTGTTGACGAATATCCAGCACTTGAAATTCTTTGAAGAGCGAATCACTCGGGTATCGGTATGGTTTTTTAATATACCTAACTCTTAACACTGATTTTTGAGCTATAATTAGAGCATCTACACATTTAACTATGAAAATATTAGGAATACTGTCTGGACCTAGGAACTTCTGACAATCAAGTTTTAGAATTCTTCGTTTAATATTATTAGGGTGTATGAAACATGTATGCAAGTTTAAACAATCAACGATTTCAGTAGAATGTGTGTATGAGTGCGCAGTAGGATCGTACACACTACCGAAGAACTCTGAAAACGTCTTAAAAATTGTTTCTAGATTGTCACTGTATTTTCTATTCATGTACATAATGCTAAGATAACCAGTATCATCATTACGCACTGAATTGGTAAATTTCCATAGTGCCTTTATACCATCTTTGGTTGAATTTTCAACAGTTGCAATTAAATTAGAATAACGTGTATATGAAAGGACATTACATTGGTATCTTAATTTTGAGAAAGTCGAATAATAATATGGACTATTGGTCAATTTAAAATTGGTAGGTATGTGCTATTTTTTTATCAATCACCATATTGATTAATTTTTTTGAAAACCCTTTAGGGTAAGAATTTGATTTGTAGTTTACCACTGGTGCATATTTTGTTTGATGGTATTATACATAATGGAATAAAATAATTCAATACGTGAGTCAATATCTGAATTGTTATAAAAAAATGGCCAGTTAGTTGAACATAAATTCTCTGTAATCTTCTGCTTTTATAAAATTTAGAGATTGAATTGGTGAAGAAGCACGTCTCTCTATAGCGGTAGACAATATTATATCAATAGGTGGATGATAAGAGTCAACAGGGAACAGCAAGTCTCAAGAAGGCGTCACTTTAGTTTGAATATCTCTAGAAAATACGAAATCGAGTAAACGTCAAAAAATATATACATAAACCTCGCTTTTTCAAAATTCATACATCTTTTTATGTACGCGCGCAGATTATTCAAACTTTTGACATATTCACAAACTCTAATAAACTTCTATGCCATCGTTTTTTTATCTGCGCCTATGGGCGCAGATAAAAAATACCATGGTACATAAGGCACTGCATCAGTGCTCCAATCGCAACGTACCAGTGACTTTTTTATAATACCTACGTATAAAGGCAAGATGGGCAGTTTTTACGATTTAAGTTCCAGTCCAGGAATTATAAACCATTGCAGCGTAGAAATACATTTCAAAGCAACATTTCTTATCCACCTTGCCAGAAATCGAACCTATGACCTCAAGTATGGTAGGCGTACGTGCCAACCACTACACTAGGAGGTGAACCATTCCCAATATAATATTTCTTCCTTTAATCTACATAGGTACAAATTAGTTTAATGATTTAGTTTTCTAAGTTTAGTATATGTTTATTTTAAATATTATATACATTATAATATAGTCTACGTTATTATAATTTACTTTTATAATACTCGTATGTAGAACATCATATATTATATTCTTATATTACAAAGGTAGGTATTCATAAGTTAGTGTTGATAAGAGACGGCGAATCAAAGTGATAAGTGAGAGGTAGAAGGAACAAAGACCTGCTCGGGTGTTCTATAAAACTACCCCAGCCCCTGGAAACAAGACAGTCGGAAGTCGAAGTTGAGGAGTAGAAGTGAAAGTGGGAGTGTCGAACGGATCCTCAGTCTATTACGGAGTTCTACACATCGAACGTACAATGTAATCAGACGCGCTACGTAACAAACCTCGTGGAATTCGACTGCTCCACGAGTCCCTCCACATCCAAGACATCCATCGTCCTCCAAGGAACGCCAGTTTCCCCCACCGCCAGAGCGTGTGCCCCAACCATGGCCACCCAGTCTTCCAGCTGGCTGTCGTCCACCAACGGGACCGAATCCCGAGAGCAATGAAACAATAAAGTACTCCTAGTGTTGACAGCAGGTACTCTAAAATTAATTAATTCAAGTATTTTTGGTGCGTCAAAAAGAGAGTTTACAATTTTATACAGTACAATGAGATCATTGATAGTTCTTCTTTCAGAAAGTGTTGTTAGGTTAGGCAGTGTTAATAAATAGTCATAATTCACATTTTGTATTGGAATGTTTAGTTTGTAGTTTATATATCGTAGAAATTTAAGTTTAATGTTTTCTATATTATAAACATGGACATTATAGCAGGGTGACCATATTGATGAATTAAAATCTAAATTACTTCTTACAAGAGAACAGTATAATATTTTCAATGATCGGATGGACTTGAAATTGTATGTGTTTCTCAAAACAAAGCCCAACATTTTTAATGCCTTGCTTGAAATTTCATTGACATGATATACAAGACAATTTTTCATCAAAAAATACCCCGAGATCCTTTATCACTGATACTGTAAAAAGATTGACACCGCCAATACTGTAACAAAAAATGAGCGGTTTTTTTATTCCATGAAAACGAATGATCTGACATTTTTTAGTGTTTAAGTAAATTTTATTTTCTTTATACCACTCATCTAGAGAATTGGGCTTCTGTTGAACGGAAAGGCAATCTTTAAAAGTCTTTATCACCTTATATATATAATGTGAAACATAACGTCATTAAACATTTTTGTAATATCGTAACAGGCTATTATTCGCTGCAATCAGCTTTCAAAAATACTAAAGTGGAAAATTCCTAAGAATAATTATAAAAAGTGTGTAAACTAACAAAAAATAATTTTCCACCTCAGTATCATTGAAGGCTGCTTTCAGTACCTATTAAGTACTACTTTTTTGTATTATTACAAAAGCTTAAAGTCTAGCGTAGTTTTTGAAGTAACTCGGAAACTAAAGAATATTTTTTTTTGATTTTAAGTTTTATGTTGAAAGTTTAAGTCTGACTCGCTCGATCATGAATTTTGCATTTTGGGTCAAAACTTTTGTAACTTCCATTAATGTTACGAAGCTGATTATTTTATGCGTGAAAGTACAATTTAAAAAACATAGTTTCACAAAAAAACCTTCCAGAAAATAAAAAATAAAAAAACCGATCAATTCGAAAATTACCCAAAACTCGTTAAAAAAAATCATAACTCGAAAACTACGCAAAATCGAGGAACATATATGGGGGTGATTCGGTTATCCATCAATATCAATATGAGGCACCAACATTTCACCTTTGAACCGGCCATTCTGTGATTCTGAATACCTACCACAGACTACAGATATCTATACCTACCAATCTCTGTACCTACCTAACCTAAACGTCAAATTTTTATTTGGTACCGTCTACCTAATAGGTTATAGAATCTGTGGGTTATAGTATCTGTAATCTGTGGTTATAGTTTCATAGTTTGTAGTTTTACCTCTGCGGTATAATTTTTGGCTCTACATTATCTCCAGAACATATCTGTAGTCTGTGTCCAGAACAGTATAATTTGTGATGTCCGGGTGCTGGTACTCGTGAAAGTCAGTAATGGAAGTCTGAATATAAAATATAATTCGATTTTGGCAAGTTTTCATTCAAAAATTGTTCATTATTTTTCGAAACAAATAATTATTTTTAAAACGATTTCCTAATAGTAGGAAATAAATTTATTTTTGTCAATATGAGCATTATGATAAGTGATAAGGCCATTCTGTTATCACTATGTTTTATGTAGTTGGTGTTACGTGGAGTTCGTGGTAATTAATGTCCATATTAATGAGAAGTTTATCGTTATATTCTCAGATTCTACGCTCCTTTAACGGTACGCGGATCACTCGTAGGAAAATGAGCGTCGATATTAAAGGTAAATATCACCGCTGGAAAGGAAAAGTTATCAAGCGACATGTAACAACTTTACAGAAGAGCAAATTTAAGTTTTTAAAATTCAATTCTTTATATCGTTGCTACGTGTCGCTTGGTATTTTTTTCCTTTTCATCTTCGATATGTTTTCTTTATGATTTACAACGCCTTTACAATGTATTATTAAT
The DNA here is from genome assembly GCF_059751315.1 of Micrasema longulum. Lineage (NCBI taxonomy): Eukaryota > Metazoa > Arthropoda > Insecta > Trichoptera > Brachycentridae > Micrasema > Micrasema longulum. The sequence continues at coordinate 97,884 of NW_028278226.1, read as the reverse complement.
TTTACACTATTCAGATAAAATTGTAAAAATGTTTGTAGTACTTAGTAATGTTCTTCTATTCATTTTCACAGCGCTGATTTTTGATAGATTATTTATTTTGAATCTTGAAGTAGGGCACACATAAACATATTATGTGAGCTCTAAAAAAAAACTGTTTCTATTTAATATTAGCAACTCCAGTTTCAGTGATTTACTCTATGAAAACACTACATATATAATTAATCTTATTTTGTGACTATTTGAAACAAGTACTAAAATAAATTCTCTTTTGCCTATCTTTATCCTTTAGTGTAAGAACTGTATGCCTTTCCTTTTTTACGTTTTAGATTTGAGAATTCGATATAAGGACAGAAATGAGACATTTCTAGAAGCACACTTGGTTTCCAAGGAACCGTTTGGACAATTTCATTCTTGGTTTGAGGAAGCGAAAGCTAATGACAAGATATTGGAACCAAATGCAATGTGTTTATCTACCGCAACCAAGTAAATATTTTTTACTTACTAAAATGCCCCTGACCGTAAAACGTTTACACCACGCTGTATTTATGGTGATATTTTTTGGAAAATAAGTATGGATAAACTTAACTTACTAAGTATGACATTTAAGTTTGTAAGTGAAAATTCTTGAATGACTAGTCTTGAAGATGTCACGAAAGCGATGAAACCGGTCACTGGATATTCTAAATTTGTGGATTAAAGTATCACTCGTTTTTTATTTCTATAATAAATATCTTATTACATTTATTAACTCATATTTTTAAAACATCAAATGTTATTTACTGATATTAGGCATGTTGTTTAGTCACTCTCATCGTAACATGTAAAACTCTTAAGTCCACAAATGGTCAAAGATGATATTTTTTAGTTTTCTGCTAGGACCTCAAACAATCTTTTTTTTAGCAAAAGGAAATATTTGCATTCTTATTATTTACCTAAATATTTAGATTTTTGTGGCCACTTTCAAAGAGTTGTAAATAACTCCCTATTACAAAATGGGAATCAAGTTGGGGTAAAGTGGGGTTTGAACCCCGGACCTCTGATCGGTGAGTCCGCAACACTAGCCATGGGACCACATACGGATATGTGTGTAAAACTTGTATACCCGTACCATTCTCTTTCCGCACCCAATGGTGCACTGCATTGATACAACAATCGCAGTGTATCTTAATTATTTTCGTTACATGAAGGAAAGATGATCAGTCTTAAGCTTCAGGTGCTAGCCCAAGGACCATGAAATAGTCTATTAAAACACCTTTTTCAATCACCATGTTTCATATATTTTTTTAATGTATATTAAAATATGTTCACTACCATTTGCTACTGAAATAAAAACTATTTTTACTCTCCCCTGAACAAAAGTAATTTTGGGACTTAAATAAAAATTATATAATCTATCTATCTCATTATCATCAGGAATATTTCCTACAAATTGGAAAGTAGCTTATGTTGTCCCAGTTCACAAATCAGGTGACCAATCATCAGTAAAAAACTATAGGCCGATAAGTATAATATCCTGTTTTGCAAAAATATTTGAATCCCTGATATACAAATTAATATTTAATCATTTCAAACCTTAACTCTGCCCCAAACAGCATGGATTTGTTCCCAATAGGTCGATAGACTCTAATTTATTAGAGTTTAGTTCTTATGTATGTGAGTCATTTAATACAAGAAAACAAGTAGACTCCATTTACACAGATTTTCAAAAAGCGCTTGACAAAGTCAATCACAATATATTGTTAGTAAAATTAAAATGTATTGGTATACACATGGTGTTCTTCTACAGTGGTTGGAGTCTTATCTAAAACATAGACTTCAATCGGTACTTATTAATGGCTATGTATCAACTCCTATAGTTGCAAGCTCAGGCGTACCACAAGGTTCCAATTTGGGACCTTTGTTGTTTTTAATATTCATAAACGATCGATACTAAAATGCGATTATGGTTTGTTTGCTGATGATTTGAAAATATATCGCAAAATTGAATTTGAATCTGATCAAACACTATTGCAAAATGACTTGGATATACTGAGTGACTGGTGTAATCAAAATGACATGTTTTTGAACATTGATAAATGTTATGCTATACAGTTTACCAAAAATATTTAGAAAAAGAATTTTCGTATTATATAGATAATGTTTTGTTAAAAATTTGGAGACAATATGTGATTTGGGAATTACCTTAGATTAAAAATTTGTGTTTGATAGTCACATAACTGATATAAAAAATAAATCATTAAAAATGTTGGGATTCATCCAACAAAACCATCAATCTTATATAAAATTATACAACTCTCTAGTAAGAAGTAAAATGGAATACGGATCAACCATTTAGAATCCACATTACAATAAGTATATATGTGTTGTTGAATCTGTACAAAAAAAAATCTTAGACTTTTATCACAGAAATGTCAATTGGATTCCTCACTGAATAGTTATGAAAAGAGACTCTAACACTTTAACTTCAAAACTTTAGAAACAAGAAGAAAGATAAATGACTTGTTATATTTATATAAGATTGTAAATGGTAGATTGGAAAGTTCAAGTTGTTTAAGTACTATGAAAATTTGTGTTCCTAATGGTCATACCCAACGGAACCCAAAAACATCTTTATTCATTTAAGAATAATGTGTCCTCTTCAATCCAGTGTCAATAATTTGCAGATTATACAACTCCATTGAAAACGTAGAGATCAACATTTTTGACGCTGGATTGTTTAGGTTTAAGAAGTGTATACAAAATGCGTTTTTATATTGATATATTAATTTTGTGCATTTCATTTTGATGGATTACATTGCTGGTTTTGTTTCGATGCATATTTTGTTTATTGTTTTTATTAGTATTTTATTAATTGTTTTTATTAGTTTTAAATTAATGAATGTTTTTTTAAAAAATAATTGATGAAAAATAAGTAGTGTCTATTTTATTTTTATTGTTTCAATATTTATGTGTATTATGTATTATTTTTCATTGTTTGTAAACCAAATAAATAAATGAATTAATAATGAGCAAGTCGATCTTATACTTTAAAAGTTACCTTTGGTTTAGAGTTTTTAAAGTTTAATCGACATGTTCCTTGATCATATAGGTAAATAAATAAAAAATTTATTTCAACAGGGAAAACGTTTTTGAGAAGGGAATATGGGTTGAAATAAATTTTAATATGAACAACTCCTTAGGGAGGAAATCCAGCCAGTCTGCAAGCATTTGGACATACTCAAACATTGTTGAAATAAATTTTACTTTAATTTCTGTACGAGTTAGTTAAAATAATTTATTACATTTTGTAAAAATGACTTTTGTAAGTAGTGAATATACATACGCTCTCAGACATGAAATTTGTCTAATATGTACTTGCACATAAATATAAATCATTTTTACTAAAATATGCTATAAATAATTTTCTGAGTACCTATCGGAGGTGGGTTTTTTTTTTATTTAATTTTTTTTTTTTAGGGATGGACTTCCTTCAGGTCGGTTTGTACTTTGTAAGGGGTATGATAAGCACGGATTCAAATTTTTCACTAATCTAGAAAGCAGAAAGGGGAAAGAACTTGTAAGCTTTACTATTTATTTATTTATTTTTTGTATAATTATTTATTCAGTCATGTTGTTAAACAATTAATGATTTTCATAATACCTATTGCACATAGAGTTACCATTTAAAAATGGAGGAATACTTGAAAACAAAATAGTCATGATCATTAAGGTAAATAAGTGAAAGTGTAGCAAGGATATTTTTCATTTCTAATGATAATTCCGTTTTTATCAGGCTGAAAACCCTAATGCTGCCCTGACATTTTACTGGGAAGTTTTAAACCGGAGTATACGTATAGAGGGACCCATAAGTATGTTGAGTGATGAAGAGTCGGAGATATACTTCCATAGTCGACCCGTTCCCAGTCAAATTGGAGCTTCAGCAAGTCATCAGAGCCAACCGATCCCTTCGAGAGATATTCTGTGTGAGAGGGAAAAAATTCTAGAACAGCAATATACTGAGAAAGGAATAGCAGTACCGAAGCCTTCTTATTGGTTAGTGATATAATTTATTTATAAAAACCAACATGTTTTTTAGCTAAAATAATTAAGTAATCAAACAGTGTCAGGAGTGTCCATTCTACTGGTGCATGGTTGTTAATTTTGAGTTGAATGGTTGATTACCTCATATAATTTGGCTATAATCACATTAATTTCATTCATTTTCAATGCATCAATGTCACAATGATCTGTTTTTTTTTCATTTTTGTTCAAAGATAAACCTACCTATTAAGTTTAGATGAAGCAAAGAACAATAGAGATTCCACACTTTTTCTGAGATAGTAAAGAGGACACCAATCATTATTGGCCATACTTTGTGCAGCACTTTTTAATTTATTTGGTTTTTAACATACGAGCTTCCCGGCCACTAGTTGGGGTGCCGCTTTTTATAACACGATTTATGATACAAACATTTTTTCAGGGGAGGTTATATTCTAAATCCAAAAAGTGTTGAATTTTGGCAGGGCCAAAGAGACCGACTTCATGATCGTATCAAGTTCCGCAAACCAGCAAAGAATGAAATTCCAGATGGGAAATTACTACACCAAGGTGAAGATGGCTGGGTGTATGAAAGATTATCTCCGTAGTTGAAATACATTGATATTCCAAATTCTTCTTATTTCTTTTTGAATAAACAAGTATGCAATAGTATTTTAGAAAATGTCATCAGTACAAATGATAAACTTATGTTTTTTGAATAACCATACAGATGTTGGAGTTACTTGTTAAAAAAAAAAATAGTACCTATATTAGAATTGTTAAAATTAAATTTTAATTCTTAGGCTTTTGTGCTACATGGGGGTGTTTTTTTTTTTTTTTACATATTACAAAAATGAATTAATGTACAAGATTTTTCTTGTCAACAATAATATTTTATAGTGATATACTTAAACATATTTTTTTCTACTCCATAGTGTAATAGGTAGTTTACGCATTGCATTAGTTAGATATCCAATTTCCACTGTAATATTAAATTAATATGTTTTTCAAGACATTTTCCTTATTTTACCCTCATGTAAATAATTATTATGCAAATAGAGAAAAGAGGAGTGAATGTATAGGGTTTTCTCGCTCACAATAAACTTGTGCTGTTTACAGATGTCATCATGTCTTCCATTAGAATTAAATAAAAATATTATCGTATTAAACCATACTACAATAATTCAGTATTTTTTACAATAATTTGATAATTTTGTGTATTTTACTTAACAACTTGTATTTAAACAAAGAAAATAAAGGTACTTAAATTTATTTGAAAGTTAATTTCATTATTTCTCTCATAACTCCTTCATTACTTTTCCAACAAACTTCACATTCCATGACGCCATCTTTGCTGATCAATGATTCAAACTGCCGCACTCCTCCTCCCACACCAAAGTAATAAGTCTTGGCAGCCAGGTATGCTGTGCCATCGCTCTTCAGGTGATTTTTAATAAAATTGTATATCTTCCGGTGGTTCTCCACATTGTAAATTGTTTCCGATGACAGTATAAAATCATACTTGTAGACATCAATATTTTTTTGCATCAATAACGACAATGACTCCCAATCCCCGGAGAAGAATTTACATTTAGTTTTTATTGTATCTCTTTCATCTGAAGGGATGTTAAGAAGACAATTTGGTATAGTGGCAGCGTTGATAACTTCTTTGTTCTAAAAAATATAAATATTTATTTTATTAAACAATTAGTGAATAATAATAATAATAAAAGTTAACTGGTTACTACAGTTATCTACAGGAGAGGTTTGGTTGTTTTTACTTACATAGTCTTGGAAATGTACTTCAGCACCAGATAGAAGAGAAATAAGTCCCAAAATACCAGCGCCACATCCCAAATCCAGGACTTTTGTGTTCTTCCAATTTACTTCGTTATTGCAAAAGTAATCTGCTAGGTCATTTGTACACTCCCATATTTTCAATCCTCCTGAAACATTGAAAACATTTTAGACAGGTAAATAATTTCATATATATTTACCGCTTCAAAACAAACAAACAAACCATCACGCCGTTTCCCCGTAGGGGTAGGCAGAGAGGATAGAACGCCATAACACTCTATCTTGACATACAGACCTCGCTTCCTCTACATTCATACATCTTCTCATGCACGCGCGCCGATTATTCTTACTTTTGACATGTCCATCTTCAAGTATTTGATGGACTTGATTGTGCCATGTCTTTCTCGGTCTTCCTCGTTTTCTGCATCCATCAACATTTGCATCGTAGATCCTTTTAGCCGTTCTTTCGCTGTCCATTCGCTCTACATGTCCAAACCAACGCAGCACCCCTTTCTTGATTCTGTCAATAATGCATGTCTCAGCCTTACACACTTCACGGATCTCGACATTTGTGCACCTATCATACATCGTTTTACCACACATTCGCCTGAGGGATCGCATTTCGACAGCATTCAACTTACTTTCATCATCATTTTTCCAATTCCATACATTAGAGTTGGAACTAGAACTCCGTTGTGAACTGCTAGTTTAGCCTCCTGCGATAAACATTTGTTTGCCAAAGTAGATTTTAGTGAACCATTCACCCTGTTCCTGGCACTCACCCTCCTTTCAATATCTTTCTCGGCCTTTCCGTCCCTAGTAAACATACTTCCCAGGTACACAAATTCTTCTACCTGATTCAGAATATCTCCGTTCACGCTGATCTCACATTTAGTTATATTTTCATCACTTTCCATTTATCAACATTCATAAGCAAATCGCTTTTCTTGCATACATTGTAGACTTTTGTTACCAAGAATTGAAGGTCTTCTTTGCTGCTAGCAAGAAGCACGGCATCATCCGCATACAGAAGACAGTTAACAGTTATACCACTCATTTTTGCTTCCATTCTTAAATTTCAGTTCTTTCATATAGTTATCGATGTATATGTTGAACAACCATGGTGACATTACACATCCCTGTTTGACTCCTTTCGGAATATTAAACCACGATGTGAATGACCCATTCACTTTCACACATGCTGTGCTGTCCTTATACAGTGACGCAATAGCCCTTGTCAGGTTACCGTTCACTCCATACTCCGATAAAACCTTCCACAATTTCTCTCTGTCAACTCTATCAAATGCCTTTTGCAGATCGACAAATGCGCAGAGCAAATATTTGATCCATACATCCTCTTCCATTCATAAATCCACTTTGTATATCCCAAACTCTATCTTTAGTTACTTTTCTTACACTCTCTCAATCAGTATTCTGCCATAAATCTTTCCAACAGCGCTCAAAAGGCTGATACCTTTACAGCTTCATACTAAATAAATAATAATATAGCGAAATACGTCTTTCTTAAGAAAGGGAATATGAAAGATAAGGTATTTAGAGAGTTTATAATTGGTTAAAAAGGTTCTCCGTTATCCATATTCCGTATTCGGATGGATGAAGAATATAATTATGTGTGTGAAATATAACCAGAATCCTGGAAGAGTGTTTTCGACTTGATGGCTACTTTCAGGTAAAAATTCTGCAAAGGGAAATTGAGTGCAAATAAGTCTGCCTAGTGGTTGGGACATTGGCTTACCATGGTTGATATCTGAGGTTTAATTCCTGTAGGGTCGACACTAAATATTTGTTTTAAAGGTGGTTTTACACTACAATTTTTCACTGTCCCTGGACTGGCACCTGAAGCGTAAGAATGATCACCTTACTTTAATGTAACAGATGATTGAAATACGCTGCATTTTGTACACTACTGCAGAGCCCTATGCACCATCAGATGGGGATAGGAGTATGATGATGACAATTTAACACACATAAAAATTATTTTTTTCATATGTTTGGGCCCCTGTATTTAGTAGCCTTAATACCAGCATGTCCAAGAGGACATAAGATAAGAAGTGGATAAGAATCCAGCACATTTGAATAATCATCCCTCTGATTTTAAAATGCCTAATTTTACTCTGAATATCTACAATGAATGGATTTACCGACCGAGTATCAGTTATAGCTTATACGCCCGAATGACAATCTGATAATATTTTTGCAATAAGTCACCTCTCTGGTGATTTTTTTAGTAACCATTCAAGAGCTTCTCGTATTACGAATAGTTCAGCTTGAAAAAATGAGCAGAAATAGTCTAATTTAAATGTTCTAACATACGTATATTACTCATTGATCAATGCAGGTATTTTACAAAAACTGTATTTAAAAATATCTAAATCAAATCAGTAGTCAGATGTCAGAAGGAACCATATGTATTTTTTCTGTTTTTCAGTTTTCAAAAGTTTTAAATAATATTTCAGTGAATACACAGAAAAAATAGATAAAAAACAGCATCATTGTGAATAGTAATTTATTATTGAAAAGCAACACTAAAATATTTTAGTTTGTGGATTAAAGTCTTGAATTTAAGTCGTATTTCAGCTTTCCTGTACCTTTTTGAAAATTAAAGATGGTCCCTTCTGCCACCTGACTACCGAAATATAAACAGGTATTTGTTACTAAAAAAATTGATTTTATAAGTTGATACCTTCATATACTCCAGTTAATAGGTCCGAATGTTCAGTTTCTGCTTTTAAAACATCATTATCTAAATCTTTGCCAGGATTACAATCTTTCAAATATCTCACAGCATCTTCTGGAAATATGTGTCCAATATCCAAGTCACCGCAAATAAGAAGTTTCGCCTTTGGAAATATTTCATATACGCCTTTAATTATCTCATCAGTTGGAGTTATTTCATCTGCATTTATCCATTGTATAGATCGAGTGGTATTTTCGCAACCTACAATGTTTAAACAATTCTTAGTACTGGTGTGTAGTACCGATGTGTGAAGCGTGAGACTGATCTTCCTGCCTTCATTTATACAAGTAATGATTATATGCTGCTATGATTGGAGCACCAGTGCAGTGCTTGGCACACTAAGTTTAGATCAAATTTTAGTTCTAAAGTAATTATTATACGCGTGATATTAATTTAAAGAATAGTCTTTCAGATTTTTAACACTAATTTATGATATAATACTGAGATGGGTTATGATCCCAGTGTCGCGAACTCCGGATAAGGGGGTCTGAGGTTCGAATCCCGCTCTACTGCAACTTGTTTCTTATTTTTAACCATGTTTTTTTTATAAATAAAAAAATATGGCTCCAACAAAACGTTCGAGTAAATCGTGAGAATGCAAAAAAATATTTTAAAAAAACAAAGAAAATATAATTTAATTTAATCTAATCATGGTGATTTGCATAGTTCGCAAAGATAATTTTCAAGCGTAAACTTCTCTACCTTTTTCTTCTACAACTTCTTTTGTTTCCTTGAGGTCCGTTGAGCTCAAAGAAAATGAAAATTTAAAACTAGACATTTTATTTTTCACATTTAAAAACGTATATTTTTATTAGTTTAGTGTATTTCTACTTTTACGAAAAAATTACAGAATATCGAACTGCACAACGAAGTTGGTATTCGTACGTTAGTAGATAACCCACAGCTAACCCAATTAATTTGTCAGTTACACATGTTTTTATTTTTTATGGCAAACGTCAAATAATTTGATTTATGAAATGCATAGACAATAGTAGAAGTAGAGCAAGTGACTACAGAATGACAACATAAGAAATTTTATTCAAAAAAATCAGAAATAGTTATCCATAAATTAATACATACCCTAAATTTTTGGAAATTCGTTCTACAAAATGTAGAGAGAAAAAAGATAGTTACAATCTCTGAGTAATAATGCGCCAAGCTATAGAGGAGTCCAAACGTAGGAAAACCATTAGATGACTATTGGGTATTAAGTTAGCTACAGTTCGCAGCAAAACAATGGGCCATACTCAGGTTGAGAATTGCCAAATGGATATTAATTTGCAATGTATTTTTTTTTAATATGTACCTCTGTATTTACTATTGGCCTAAATATATAAATCGCCTAAATTTATTTTATTTATCAATTGAAAATACATGTGTATGGTTATTTTTTTATTCATTTTATTCACAATATTTCAATTTATTTATTTATTCATATATATGTACATTACAAAATGGAATATCTAAATTCAAATATATAGAAATAATTAGGTAAAATTAGGTATATAAAAAAAACACACTATTATACATAATATCCAAAGAATAATATGTTAAAAAAGTAAGAGAATCTTGTAACGAAAAACTCCCTCAGAGACGTGAAACATGTCAATGTCCAAAGTGATATTGTTAAACATAGAGATAGCCCTTCCAACAGGCATAACCATTGGCAGGTTGGTCCTGTATATTGGAATGTGAAACAGTCTATGCTGACGCTGTCTAAGGTAATTATCAGAAACATAAAAGCTACTTATGTTACATTTTTAATATTTTTTTATTTGGTTATTTTTCGCTAAATATATTATTTACATAGAAATAGAATGACAAAAATACACTCTAGAAAAATACATTTTAATATTTAGGTATAACATAAATTGGAAAAAATGTCCACAAAAACTTCAGCGTTTGAGCGTGAGCCATTCTTTTTTTGATTATTAAAAAGTTTATTGCATATAAATATGGTACGACTGAAAAGAAAAGAAACAGAAAAAAAAAACAAATTAACAGATGCTGATATTACGAAAAACATGATTGTTTTTTATTTAGATTTTTTTTAAAGAATGTGTATCTATTAAGACATAAATCCCAACTCCATGGAACCAAAGTCCTGTGCTGAATTTGATTGTTTGTCTGTCACATCTCCGCGAAATGGCGAGTCGTAGCTGCCTGAAATTTGGACACATTTTAAATGCGATTTCGATGCGACATTGCTATTTTCGAGTAAATTTTGAATCGACCTCTCCTCGATAAAAACTCAAAGTTTATATGGATGCCTAGTGCGGCCCCGACATATTACCCGTAATCAACTGTCATTATCAACAGTAAACATACTTTAATTCACAAATTCATCTCCCAAATTGAGAAAGAATAGTATCTGAAGTAAATATGTTGATATAAGCAAAGTTTTTCAGCAACATAATACACGTGATGGGACAATAAATGCCAAAAATCAATGTTAATCATGGGAAAATATTCGAAATCAATTACCTGTGAAAACTGATTCCATTAACACGTTTGAAGCTCTTACTGCTGCAACCAAACATACTGCAATTCACCAGAGTCGATTTTTATTTATTAAAACGTAAATATCCAAGTTATTTACTCACAAAGCCAAGCACAGCTATAAAAGCATCCGATAGAACCGTTATGTGTATGTTGTCAAATAAAACAAAATGGCCACCAATTGGTTGCTAACCAACAAACCAACATCGCTTGCGTTGTATGAAACATAGTCATAGGGTTTCTCTATAGGTTCATGCATTATTAATCTGAGGTTACAGTACTGTTCAAATGAAAACAAGTCCTCATTATTACAATAAAACACTGTCAAAAAACGCAGTTTCAATTCAGAAGCTAGTAGGTCCACATGAAAACTGTGGTGGATTGTTGTGGACATACTTGCGTTTAATATTTATCAACTCAAATGCTCGTTTTACAAGTATTTATGCTTTAAAATTGTGATATAAAAGTCATAAATTGGTGTTGCTTTGAAACTAATAATTTACATAATTATATTGTACAATATGGGAAAATACTTTCAGGCGTTCTCAATATTAAGTATGTAAAGAAAAATCATTTAGTCAAAATGTCATCCGTATCAATAAAGGTTTTAGCTCAACTTCACAAAGATCAACAGATGGATCAATTGAAGGCAGAATGTTGTTTAAACATAGGCTGAACGATAAATGTTACATAGTGTGTAAAATAACCACTTAAACCAGCCAATGACACGTTATAAACTTTGTAAATGCCTAGACAACTTCTAAAATATTCTTCATCTCCATTGTAATGTATTAATATACTTTTGATTTTACAAGTGAGATTATGAATCTTTTCGAGGAAGAAAAATAAAAGTCGAGGCATTTACAGCGCTTATGATATTTTGATTGGCTAATTTGTGCAGGCAGTCACTTCATCACCGTCCACATCCACTATTCTGCCTATAAATATTCAAATAAAAAAAAAAATTCTTCATGAAAATCCGTGGTAGGTGAAAATTGTCAAAAAGGTGAAAAAATCTAATACTTGTCTATCAACATAAAAAAATATTAGTTAGAATTTTCGTAAAATAAAAAAAAATACCTGATGCTTTAATAGAATATGGGGTAACATAATAATTCTCTAGATCTAGATTATAATAAATTTAGTTCTATTTCTGTTTTTTCCTTAGAGGCACTGTTATGACTTACCCCGTGGTTGACAACCAGGCAAGAGATGTTCATTTCGTTTTTTTAAATGATTGGTTCTTATTCTGGAAATGGGGGACAGTGCCTTATAAGCATCTAACTTGACACGAAACATTTATTTTAAAAGGTAAAAGTGTATAGTAAAAGATATCTTAGTTGGACCTGAAGTGTAAAACTGATCAACCTGCTTAAATGTAGCAATTAGATTGAGATACGCTGTAGTTCATGCACAAATGCAGTGTCCTAAGCATCATAAGGTGTGGAAAAGGGAATGATAATATTTAAACAATCAGTTTAAGACCGTAGACAAATGGCATAGATCTATGATTTCATAGAAGGGAACAAACGAAATCTGTGAACCGAACCAAACCAATACCATAGACTAAAGTGACCAATATTCCGAACCCCACCAAATACCGAAACTAACCAAACGGAACCTTCGAATTGGTCGGGGGTGATAAACACGTTTTTGTGGTTTGGTATTTCAGTAGTTTTATTTTTTAAGGTATTTTGTTAATAATTCACTATTAGTATTGTGCATAATGGCAGACACCGCGAAAAAGGTATGGCAATTACATGTTCCACTTTCCTGCATTTCTATGTTTCCATCATATTGCAATGTCTTCCTATCATGTGTCATTCTAATCCTAACAAAAGTGTTTCTGGTTCACAAGACAAAAGCATCTTTAGTATACTGTGTAATATTGGGTAATAACTGTGACGATTCAACGTTTTAAGAATTTGGTGTCAATTTGATGCGTAATTACTGACTTAAATAAAATAAATTTCATAAATGAGTTTGCACAAGCTACAAGCACGTTTCAACATGTCCCTGGTAAAATCAAAGTTAATCTTGCGCAAATTTATTGAGTTTGAATTTATTCTTATTTCATCTTATTTTATTGTATTTATTACTTTTATGTTTTATTCTCAATTTGTTATTAGTTTTTTTTAATATTGGGTTTTTCAAACTGTGGGTCGCGGGCGCAAACAAGGAAAACGTAAAAAATTAGGCATGAAAGACGGGCGGTAGCACCAGATCGTCAGAAATCTGGCGCTACTCCTCCCTAGGACCTTAATTTTATTGTCTACGACCGCCCCAAACAAAGTTAAAGTTGGTTCTCGGGAGGGGATGGGGTCACCAGCTATTTTTCTACTCATAAGGGGTCGCATGTTCAAAAAGGTTGAAAAAACACTGATTTACTGTAGTAGCACTTTTGATTATTTTGTTTTTACGAACGATCATTATGTTTACACAAATTATTTGTAACGTTTTCATTATTTAAATGACTTATTTTATGAACTGATTTCAAAAAAGATTTGGTCATCAAAAAGTTAAATTTTACCCTTTTCTTTCATTATAATTTGTTTTTAATCTAATATTTCTGTTAAGATAATTTTCGTTCGATTACTTTATTGTTCAATGATTTACTTAAATTGTTTGAAGGTTCAGGACTACAAGGATTCTCTGAAAACAAAGGCTGAGCAACTGATTGTCAAAGGATTTCCAGAGAAAATTGTAAAACTCAATGAGTTACTAGAAACTCCGAACTTTCAAAATCGGAACTTCACAGATGTACATCAGGTAAATATGTACAGTACTTACTTGAATAAATCATATTACAGTCAGTGACAGCCTGTTATTTGGTAGGTTTATCGGTTATCTGAGTCTCTGTTAGTTAACCTTTTGGGCCAACATCCGGTCGCACACACAATTTTTTTATTATGACTAGTTTGTTGTCACAGATCCTGCCATAGGCAGCTCAAAAAACACTTGCATTGTGTTTTCTTACATTTTCTCAACTTTAATACTCGTATTAAGTTCACACTAGAGTATTTTTACCTCAATGCTTGCGTGGCCTATACAAAATAGTACAAGATTTTTTATTGCTTCGGGTATTTAAAAAAAAAAAAAAAGTATCATTATCGTTCCCTTTCCGCGCCTAATGGTGCATAGGGCATTGCATTGGTAAACCAAGATACACATCTTGATATTTTTTTTTGTTACATGAAGGTAAGATGATCAGTCTTACGCTTCACGTACCAGTCCAGCGAATATGAAATATTTTAGTGTGAAAACACCCTTTTAAATAAATATTTGAAATCAACCATGTCGGGAATCGAACCCGAGACCTCTTGCATGGTAGGCAAACGCGCTGACCAATACACCACGAGGCTGACTAATAAAAGTATACCGAATCTAAAATATCTTCTGTGGCACTTCTGTACACAAGTGTACATGCGATACAAGACTTGATATATCTCTCATATTTTTTTTAAATGATGAAGTTGTATTTTTTGTAATCTTCATACCGGGCTTGGAAAGTAAAATTTGTGTAAACAATTTTTATTTTTGCTATGCGAAGAAATAATGTGACGCCAATACAGCAATCCATCTGTAGAACTCATAACAAGGAAGACAGAAACACTGTTTTTTGGCCGGTGTTTGTGTGAAAGAGATTCAGTTGTTTATTGGCAGTGAGCGGGGGTGCATGCATGTAAGATGATCGGTGTATTTATGATTTTTTTTTTCGCTATACCAGGGCTAAATCATGTTTTTGTTAATTATGGAAAAGGAATTATTTAACAGTGTGTCTCTTTGTATTTTTTGTCTGAACTTCAGAATATTCTATCTTTTGCTTGAGGTAACATGGTGTTACATCACCGTACGCAAAGGAATTTTTCACCATAACCTTTCTAGAGTTAAGATAGAGAAAAAATAAACATTACTTCCAATTCTAGGAACATGGTTAAAAAACAGTATTTTTGGATTTATGAGAGATCAACAAAAAAAAATTCATAAATTATTTGTTTCATAAAATTGAGTATATATTTATTACTTTATTTCATTTTCAAAATACTTAATGCCATAAGTGATGTCCCATCTCTGTTGCAATCAATTTCTTTTTATGTTCCCAACCATGTCACTAGAAGTCAAAATCTGCTATTTATCAAATATTCTAAGAGCAACTTTTGTTTTTATGCCCCAATGTCCAGAATGTGTAGATTAGTCAATTCATCACACAACTTGGAATTACCATAAACTGGAAATCTACAACAACTCTCTTATCGTTGGTTGATTCTGAAGAACTAGCGACATCATTCAATTCTCTTCTTCTTCTTATCAGCCTGTTTCTCTCCACTGCTGGATATAGGCCTCTTCCAAATTTTTCCATGTATTTCTGTCCTGGGCCTGTTTCCATCCATGGCCCACGAGTTTGACGACGTCGTCAGTCCATCTCCTCTGTGGTCTCTCTACTTTCCTTTTACTTTCGTAGGGTCTCCAGTTTAGTATTTTGGGGGTCCACCTATCGACTTCTTGTCTCGCCACATGACCCGCCCACTGCCATTTTTGTCTTCCCACTCTTTCTCCGATATCGGTCACCTTTGTACGGCGTCTTATCTCCTCATTCCTTATTCGGTTAGTCATTTAATAAGTTAATTCTTATTAAAATCTTTTTTTATAAGTTTTCAAGAAACTATGCTAAATAATTTAATGCTCTTTTTTTACTGCACGTAAGTATACATTTTTTATATCCAATTTCCCATAGGGCTGAACTTCCTCACCCTATTTTTTCTTTAACCCATAGTGTCCATGGCTCGACTGGAGTCCCATCCACTATTAAAGATGTTTCTACAGTATCTCTGTTAAAATCGCGTCTGAAGAAACATCTCCCTTCTCTTCCTTAATCTACTCCTTTCCTCTTTATTCCCCTTTCCCATGGAGTACAAGTATTGATTTAAGACAATTTATATACAAATATTCTTATTTATATTTGAGTATATCTTTAGTTTTTTTATTTTATTTTCCATTGAATACATTTTTAAACTTAAATTATGTAAAAAAAACACTTAAAACACGTAAAATATAATAAACAGAATATGTGAAAATAATTAGATTTGATATCAATTAAATAATTATGTACACTTAATATAGTAAATTAAAAATTTTAGTATCTTAATATTTCAGATTTCTTACAATCGAGTGCCTAAATACTTTTGTTTTTATGTTCGTAATTATATTACTAGAAATAGGTTAGAATAAGACTCACGGAATGCCAAAATTGATAGATTTATAAAGGAATAAATTGTTAGACTATTGTAATCGGTTCCTTAGAGCAGGCCTTGCCCATATAGGAACTGATGGATCCTTACAAGTATTCTGCTGTATCGCACTGCTTCCCTTGTTTGAATTATCCTTAGTACTCGAGTACGTAGAATATTGGTTTGTAATTTTGCATATGTGATCTTTAAATATATAAATAAATAAAATAAAAAGATGAGATGATATTTTTAAATTTTTTAAAATTTATTTTTCAAAAATATTGACAAAATAGTCTTAAATTAAAGTCCTGCTGAGTTGCATACATACAACTCGTCAGCAGGTTCTTATAAATTACATCGATTATTTACACTTAACCTACATTAACAATAATTTTACTTGAAAAACAATTACATAATTATTACATTATGAAAAATTAAAAACTATCACTAATACAAAAAACTTTTCTAATAACCATAATTTATGAAAAGTATGAGTAAAAAAAAATACAAATAAATTGTAGACAAAAGTGCCATGTAGTAATTTAGAAATTGAATATAGGTATGTAGAAATATATGGTAAATATAAACTAACTCAAGAAATAAATAAAACTTTTGTGACTTTTTAAATCGGATTCTTTCATTTCAGGATTTGAACATCCCTGTGCCGCCCCCACAGAGTGAGAACAATGGGGGCCTATGTCCCCCGGGGGCCAAGCGTCCACGCGTGGAGGAGTCCGGTCCTGGCGAGGCGGGCGAGGGCGGCTGTCGCGTGTACGCCCTCCCCTCGGGCAGTGTCCCCTGCAACCGCCCCCTCTGCGAACTCATCCACCTTGTAAAGCCGCGTATCCGAGAACTTGTCGAGGATTCTAACTTGGTGATTATATTTTATAATCTGAACGAGCAAGTTTAGTGCTATCGACATTGGATTCTTGTTGACGTGGTTCCTACTGAGCCGGTAGAGTGATTTATGAAGTATCTGTGTGTCTAAACTTTGTTTATTGGACATCAGTTGAGTGGGATCGGTGTAGGTATACGGGATTGTGTGTTTGCTTAGGAATATGAGCCCCAAGACATGGTCAGTCTGGAGAGCCACAGTAGGAACTCAGAGAAGTGGGGTATGGGGTAGAGTAGTGCGACATACGGGAGAAGATTGAGTGGAGACACAATGAGTTGTCGACGTAGATATAATGTAATAATAACAAGAATGACCACGAAAGCAGTGAATGGCTCTCTGGCTATATCTAGCCAGCTACACGTGATGCCTAGATTCATCCGAAATGGTAAAAGTCTTGCGGGACTTACCCAGGTGACCCACTTGTTAATGTGACAGTATTCTCTTCTGTTTTCTGTTCACACAGTCTTTGTGCATCCAATTATTGAAATTTTCAAAAATCAGTGTGCTTTGCCTAGTTTCTAAGGTTTGTTGTATAATATCAGATTACTTTGAATTAAAAATTGCCACGATAATCCTTTGGTCTCCTGCTTGCAATTCAGCAGGACATTATATATATTGTATGCAAATATTTTTTTGGCCAATAAATAAAAAATAGTGAAACATGTGGGATGAAGGTGTTATTGTAAATTTTAAAAAAATATTTTTACACGGATATAGGTTTTATGCACCGCTCTTTTTCATTAAGCCAAATATTCCATACGAAATGGAATGGAAACTAGAAATCCGAGTTTGACTATGGATGATTATTTTACTTAGTACCAGTTTTTATTCAGCTGTGTTTCAATTGTAAAACTGTTTTATATTTTTTATTTCAGTTGAAAATGTGGATATCATTTATGATTCCAAAAATCGAAGACGGGAACAACTTCGGTGTATCAATTCAGGAAGATACGCTGGCAGAAGTTCAGGCTGTAGAGTCAGAAGCAGCTGCATTCTTCGACCAGATATCTAGGTACTTCATTTCCAGAGCCAAGATTGTCTCCAAAGTAGCCAAGTACCCACATATTGATGATTATAGGCGAGGTGTTCAGGTAAATATTATTACTTACATGTGCAACCTTAAAATTGACAAATAAATTTTAATTCTTTCATATTTAGTAATATTGGATCGTTGATTCTAATTAAATGACAAAAATATGAAAAAGTTTTAGATATATATGGCTCTGATCTAAAAGGGCCAATGTCGTAATATTACAGGAGTATTCGGCCATTTTGTGGCGTTATAATAAGCTCTTTGGTTTTTTTTATAACTAATGGAATCTGACATTGGTCCTTTTAGATCCAAGCCACGGATTTATCAGATGTCTTAAATCATTTCAAAATGCGTTTTCACAGGAACATAAAATTGTATACCTACATTTAAAATGTGTGAAAGGCTGTATGTGTATAATTAGCTAGATTGGTTATAAGCACATAATAGATGGCATCTCAGTTTGTTGGTAATTGCCTTCATTTTGTAACTATAATGAATAATTTGGCCATGAGATGAGAAAATCCTTTACACTGTAACGGCAGAAAACAGTGCAGATGTATCGTTTTATTCATCAATTTCCCCCTTTTTTAAAAACATTTTTTAAGTAAAAAGGGTATATGAAATACTGTCCAGTAACAAAAAATTGCTAATTAGTAGCATAAAAAATATTTTTAAATTTGTAATTTTGAATCCCCGCAAAAACGGTCATTGCATCGGCCACGCCCATGCGTCACGATTCATGTTAATTTTTAGCTTAGTTTCAAACCATTAAAATTCTTTTAGAACATCGTCACGAATTTTGATGTTACAACTATAGCCAAACATGCCGCGTCTTTCTAGTGACATATTTTTTTATATTTTCTTTTTCAAGTTATATTATATATGTTTTAGTTATATGAAAACATTTCTTCACAATATCCATATTGATTTTGAAAATACAATGAATTATTCTAAATCCATTTAAAATATTTTTATCGGTATTCGTAGTACGTGATATTTCCCCATTCTGTTTATTGAGTCTATATATATATTAGGGTGTCCCAGACTATAAGGGCAATTTTTTTTTTTTACAGATTGAGACATGCATACCCTCTTATTTTGTTCCATTTGATCTTAAAAACTGAAATAATAAATATTATTGAAATCGCATAGCGATAACTCGTGCCGACTTGATGTCAAATTTGAATATAAAAGTTTGTATGGAAACCATAGGGGAATATTTTAACTCAATATTTATTTTGTAAATAAAACAATGGTACTCTGATTATTGTATCATATTTATTATGTATTATACATATTAATTATTTAAAGGACATTATTAATTAAATTTTCTTTTTAAGGTTTGTTTTTACAGTCAGGATAAACTTTTCTGTGTTCTTGTACGCAACGTTATAAATATTGTTTTTGTTCCTCGTCCACTGTGATTAAGCCATGAAAGTCTTGCATCAACATAACAGCTCTTTCAGCCGTATCATTAACTGCTTTCAGTGACTGCACCTTCATTTTAGCGTGTTGAAACGAAGCATTAGCAGGCCACGAAGTAGGACTCTCCATGAGAAAACTGTCATCAATTTTGAGTCGCCTGAAAAAGGATCTGCTGTTCATGGAAACAAAGTCATCGATGTTTTTTTCGAAAAGAGGCCCGCTAAGTTCTTCTCTCGATGGAATGTAGCGTTTATTGTGGACCAATGGATTTTCTTTGGCCAAATTAGCAACTATTTTTACCTTACTTTCTTGGTTAATATCATCGTCAAATAGAGACAAGATAGACACTTCATCTGCTAAATACCACAAATGCTGGCAAAACTTCTGTATAGCTGCTTTTGATATAGTTTTGTCAACCATTTCGTATGCCTTCACAGCCTTCAAAAAGCACAAGTCCTGGTAGGGCGCTTTTACCGCTAAAGTGCATTGCAGCCAAGGCTTGACATAGGATGTCGCGATAAACAGGCAGACGTCTAATAGAGCTGTTTTGTCCTTATTTGACATTTTGAATTGAGAGCTAAACAACGATATTTTTAATGAATAAATAACTCTCGCCATCCATCTTGCTTGGTGCATGGCGCCTGGAGGCCGAATTTTAAATTCATTAACTTTATCTCCGCCAAGAAATATTATGCAGAGCTCTATTAACTCTCGATAGTCATCTCTTACAATTTCTTTGGTCAATTCAGTTCTGTAGTACTCTAAAAGTTCATCAATTTTAGAATCGTTCAGACGTAATAGCGTTTCTTTGTGGCTTTATATCTTCTCTACATTGATGTTTTTCCAGTTTGATCGAAAAATTTTGAATAAAGGGATATCGGGACTTGTAGTGACTTGGCTGATTTTGGCCTCGAACACAGCTTTTAGTACCAATTCGTAGATGTGATGGCGGCAAGCAAAAATCAACATTTCTCTGTTCAATTTCTGTTCGAGAAGCACACATGCACCATTAATTCGGCCTGTGTTAGAAGCAGTAGTATCACAACAGAGGATCTGTGCTTTATCTTCAAGATTCCAGTCAACAATAGCATTCCAAACTGCTTGTATCTGTCCGCTTCCTGATGAGTTTTCTAATTTTGGCACAGCAATAAGTTGTTCTTTATTATCGTATGAAATAACGATTGGTAGACGTTCCTCTTTAGATTTGCGTACATCTAAAGCCGGCAACAGTTTTCCATCCCAGTGGACAGTTACAGTATCTGGTACATCGTTTTGAAAATTAAGTTTTATAGCTTCTGCGCGCTGTTTTCGCTTTTCTGTACGAATTCTTTGGATGGAGGACTTGCTTATAGGAAATTCGTCAGTGTTGTGGCCAAGTGCTTCAATAGTTGCTTCAATAATAAAGACAGAATCTCTCATACTTAACTGACACCTGTCTAATGCCGCCACCAGTTTCGGAGTAACGAAATTGTTCTTCACAGAAGTTTTAATAGTATCGGGCTGTTTCCTCTCAATTGGAATGGACAAATCTTCTTGTAAGTCCGTTACTTCAGAATCAGAAGATGAAGTTTCTTGTAATGGCTCATGAGAAGACGTAGAGGGTGTTATGGATGCCAAATAAGTGGCCAGCCGCTTTTGCTCCTGGATATTTCTAAGACTCAACTTTTCCTCCTTTTCTGACAATTTTTTGTCCACTCCAGCTAAATGACCGGGTCGTCCTGGCTCTCTCTGCTTTTGTAAGAAAATCTTCATTTA
Source organism: Micrasema longulum (assembly GCF_059751315.1). Lineage (NCBI taxonomy): Eukaryota > Metazoa > Arthropoda > Insecta > Trichoptera > Brachycentridae > Micrasema > Micrasema longulum. Next base: position 76,477 of record NW_028278226.1, on the reverse strand, counting down.
TCTTTATTAATTGAAGCTCATCGGCATGTGCAATATCAAACAAACTTTTTGTATTTGTAACAAACTCTTGTCGACGCTGGTCAAACACATCTTGAGTTTTGTTTGCATCTTTTTGCAAATTTCTCCAATCTTGGTATAAGGCTACAATTTTCTTAACTCAGTTAGGCAAAGATTTAGTCGGTATACATGCCTTTTCCCAATAAATAATGCACTCACGAATAGTAAGATTTGCACTTTCATTGACGCTTAAATTGACTTTGCGAATATTATAAAATAAAACCGCCAGCACTTGTCCATTAGAGGGAAGTTTAGAACCTGTAATTTGATGTTTTATATCCCCAACCAAAAATATTTCCTTTTAAGAACTGCGTAACTCCACAAACATGTTGACACACTGAAAACAATGCGTTCACTAATAAAAACAAACACGATATAACAAGCACATTAATACTTAGTTCGCGCGCGCCGTACTATGTAAGTTCTGACAAGTTCCGATGCAAGTCGGCACGGGTTGCCGTGATTCAATTTATGTGAAATTTTATTTATAAGTGTCTTGACATCATTCAAACAAAATTAGAGGGTATGCATTGAAAAAATAAAACTTTAATTTTTCTGGGACACCCTAATATATATATATATATATATATATATATATACATGTTTGGATAATTTATATAGCGCCTTTTTGTGAAAATTACCTCAAGGGCGCTGTACAATAAATAAATATCTCAGCATGTCTTGCAGCTACAGAGTGTATGGACGGTTGGGATTCAAGTTCCTCGTCTCCAATTATGATATACAACAATTATGATATATAGGAGCTAGATTACAGCACGTCTTGCAGATACAGAGCACATGGACAGTAAGAAATCTAGCCCCTATTTACATTAAAAAAAAAAAATATTCTACACTAAGGCTTAGAGTTTAAGTGATGTTTTAAAAAACGAAATAAAAAACAAATTTATAAAAATAGAAGTTAGATTACAAGTCTTGCAGCTACTGTTCGCATGGACGGTTGAAATTCTAGACCTCATGTACTAAATTTATATATTTGATAACATTTACAAATTATGATTTATATAATATGATAGCTAACATCACAAAAAGTCTTGCAGCTACAAAGCGCATAGACGAGTGGAATTTTAGCAACATAAGAAAGATTTTAAAAACTTTAAAATAAAAATAAAGAAAACAGTAATAATACATCGAGCAAAGAACTAGTAGTACTAAATAATCAGTTATATTTTGAAGTAAATTTTTCACAATTTTAAAGTACATAAATAATAACAGTGTCAGCTGCCAGAAGTGCCATATCTATGGTAATAAGTTACTCGGAAATATATATGTATATCGCTTTCTCACATGCATGTTTGCGTGTATGTCATGTGATTTCCCATCTTCTTTTTTCAAATTGTTGAGGGCATTCACTATTTGCTACATCTTAGATGAAGCTAGTATAAAAATAATGTGTATAAAATATGTCATCGAGGAAAGTTATTAGAATAAGTTGGAATTGTATAACTATCACATATTATATTTAGTTACTTGCGAAGGACAACAGAAATAAAACTTACTGGAATAAAACTTACTGGAATTTAACTTAAAGGAATTTAGTGTCAAGAATAAAAAAAAAAGAAGTTTTTTTATTCATAAAGCATGCAAAATTAAAAGTAAAAACCCACTAAACCACGAGGCTGGCTTGTCAGTAGGTTTTTTTTTCAAAACAGAGATAGATGCAAGAACCAGTTACATATATTTATATGTCAGTGTAAATATTATTAAAAACGAACTAGTACATATTTTTTCAATTGTACGTACTAGTGGCTATAAAAGAGAGTAATGTCAGTACAAGGCATTATTGCATATTAGCCATTCGCTATTTTTTTTCTTTAATATGCTTTATTTGAGAAGTGTTTGGTTATCGAATATTCTTTTGAAAATTTTCCTAATTAATGGTTAATTATATGTTACTTTTTTATTTCCAGGAGCTAGACGAAAAGGAATATTTATCACTTTGGCTGGTGATGTGTGAAATTCGTAACAGATACTGTTCGCTCCATGATATCGTCATTAAAAATTTGGAGAAAATAAAGAAACCTCGCTCATCAAATACGGACTCACTATATTAGGGCGACCATTCCATTATTTTAGTCTCGATTGTAAATTGGGCGTTAATTATCAATAAAGATCATTAGACTAAACATTGAGAAAGCGATGGTCGAAACTGTCTACTTGAAGATGGCCTCAGTGGACTTTGTGGAAGGTGTTAATTTATTCCATAGTTACATAAACAACCTTTGTTGAAACATAATAAAATATACATTTTGTAAAAAGTTTGGGGTTTATCATCTTGTCAATTACACCGGAGTTTAGCAAGTCCCACTCTTGATTTTTCCGAATAGTAGAGATGATAATAAGTTTTTGTTGTATGGCTTGGTCACTTTGAATATTGTAATCGAGCCGTCAACACTGTCAGGGCTATGTTAAGGTTTTCTGTGGAAGGCAATATTTGCACTGGTGATCTAGAGCAGCATGTAGACCCAAAGCAGAATGAAGCTTACAACATCAAGGTTGAGTTTAAAACTCGACATAATTTCCAGAAGTAAATTTTAGTAAAATGTAATCTCTTTTAATTACTATAGGAGTTGAATTTTGACAATTTATAAAGTGATATACCATGATTTTGCAATATCTTTAATACCTACAAATTAGTTAAATATTAGTGCCTCAAATTTATGTATGAAATTGGCGCTGTGAATTTATAACCATTTCATCTGTAATTTATATAAAAAGCCTTTGAATTATTTGCTGCCAAACCATTCAGTCATCTTTAGCACTTCTACTTTAGTAAAAATACAAATAAAATAATATTGTTTTGTATGTTTTGGGTTTTACCAAAAAAAAGTTTTAATAAAGAAAAGACATTCTTTAAAAGTTTTTTTTTTCTCGGTATGATGTAAAATTTATACTTCCAGATTAATAAATATTTATATTCAAACCTACAGATATTCTATCTTGTATTGTGAATGTATCTACGTCTCAAATGTCAGATGGTGACCAGAGATTATGTAGAACAAGTTCGGATTTGCCACTTAGGACAGCGATGCTGTAACAAAATTTAGACGCTTAGGTATACCTATATACATTGACATATTAATACACTTAGACATGCTATGAGCCCTCACAAATGATGACACTTCACTCATGCCCAAATGCTCATCCATGCCCAATGAGTATTTAGTTGTTCTTTGACCTCCGGCTAGGCGTGATGTTTAAAATCATAATCACAATGCCCGCTTGTGTCATGAAAGTGTGTAAAAACCTTTCAGAAAAGCATTGTTAAAAGGATTGTGTAACTTTGGTAAATATTTGTTCATGAGTGATCAAAAATATTAATATTAAAAAAAATAATAATTGTCAATGTCAAACTTCGCCTAGCAGCGCAATTGTGAAGCTCTTGGTTACAGGGGTGCACTGTTAGAAATACGTTTTTAAAATTTAATAAACGTGAGTTGATATTATTTTTGCATTCCCAAAATTCAGTGAATATAAATAAATGGGTTAAAATTATAAGGAATTTAAGGAAGAATCTGATTGGGATCTACCAAAAATGAATGTTGATTGTTAACGTTAAAATACTAACTTTTTTATGCACCAAAAATGGGTATCCTCCGATTTTTGGTAGCATATGCATTATCGTTGAATGGTATAAATAAACAAACTTAGTAACTATGGGTACGTTTTCGTGTCACTACTCTACTATTGGGCATGTCTATGTATTAGTATGTCAATGGGTATATAATATATGTCTGCATGTAAAAATTTTGTTTTAGTTTGCTATACCGCTCGTTGGTGCTAATATTGATCGACACAAAAATCCACTGGAGACTTAAAAACCATAAAAGTTTTTACGCCTCGTCATTTATAGCAATAGTTAATCAGTAATAAGTATGAATTTTCATGAAAAAAAAAAACTTAATTCATATTACTGACCCAACAAGTTAATATTATTAAATAATTTAAGCTTCTCTATCATTAATGGTGTTACCAAAATTAACATCTCAATGGTATTTTGAAAATACATATTGAGATGTTAATTTTGGTAATTTATTCCAAACATGTGAAATGTAAAAACGAAATGTCAGCTAGCTGTTTTTGAAAAATCTAAAATTAAATAATACTTAACAATAAACTTTTAAAATCAAAATCGTCCTAACATAGATCATTAATGGTGGAGAGGCTTTTATTATTTCCGAGACAAAGGAGACAAAATAAAAAAGAAACTCTTCAGATGGAACACATTTTTTTTGGTCATGTGGTTTATATTCATTTGAAAATAAAATTTCATTAACTAGCGAGTTGTCATGGCATCTTTTGTTGTTTGTCCAAGCACAATACAAAATATGTTAACTTAACAATAATTTATAAATTTATATTTTAACTTAGAAACATAACATATTAAATTTGGCAAAGACGCTTTAAAAGAAATACAATGTATTTTAGCTTTTAAAAAGACCTAACATTTTAATTTTCAACAAAAAAGTCCACGCTTATAGAAATACACTGTCAAACAACAGTCTTATTTTTTTTTAATACACACACAAAACTTGATATAATCATCTTAGACATGGCCGCAAACTTAAATCCAATGTACTAAAACTCATTGTGATCATTAAATTTTTAGATGTTTTCAATTTCAAAACTCAGAGATTAGGCAAAACTGACGCAAATTGAAACAATTATTTGATTAATTATTGGAACAAAAAAAAGACACCATGACAGTTTGAATCCGGAATTTCCGGTGACAAGTGCGCCAAGAGCGCCGCTACAATTCGAAATATAAATGCAAATCACCCTATCCCCTCTCCTCTCACATTTCAAGCTGGGTATGTTCAGTGTCAGCCTAGTGATGGTAAGTGAAGACATAAAAAAAAAAAATTGGTACAAATTCATATAGGTTATCATAAAAAAATTAATGGTACCTAAATAGAAACCTTAAACATGAAACCTTTATTAGAAATATGAACTTTGGAAATATGTGTTCACACACAAATGTTTGCATGTGATCATGATTTCCTATCTATTTACAATAATTGTTGAGTGCAACTCAACATTAATTTCCTTAAATGTGAGATGCGGCTAGGGGAATAACATGTTTATTTATTAAACATCAATGGTTACAGCTTTTCTAGAGATATTGCAGTGGATTTTTTTCGAACTGGGTTGTGGTTCCGTGGTAGTGTTGCGGACTCGCAGATCAAAGATTCGAGGTTCAAATCGGATTCTACCATAACTCGATTTACATTTCACCAGCACAAGATACTCATGAATATTAGAGAATGGGTTGAAAATTGAAATATTTGGGTAAATAATAAGAACTCAAATATTCATTTGTAAAATATTTTAAATATCTTTTATAATAAAGAAAAAACTACACGGGTAAACTACTCAGCAAATTGAGAATTAATTTTCTTAAATTATATTTAAAAAAAGAATAGTCTTTGTTTTTGAATCTGGCACACACTCATTATAAAAAATCTTTTTCAGCAATTGCTTTCATATTTATACTTCACAGTTTTTTTTTATATGTATATTTATTTATAATATTCAGTTTATGTTTGAAAACAAATAAAATGTCATCTAGGGATTTGAAATTAAATAGTGGAGATTCAACTGGCTGTCGCACACATAGAGTAGTGGAATGTGCAAAGAATTCAGTTAGTGAAATGCTTTTAAAGAATTTGGACGAAGGATGTGGCGAGTGCACACCAAACTCAGCTCTATGGAGACCAACTAAAATTAACAGAAACATGGTAGCGTTACGTCGACCTATTAACAATAATGTCAGTCAAAGCAATGCAATTGACCGCCCGTGTTCAGCTAAATCCTCTGACGATATTGTGAATAAAGAAGGGTTTCCATCAGTGCAAATAATTTCTAAAAGTTTGTCCGTATCTGATATGGGTAAATCAAAAACAGAAAGAGCTTCTACTTCTCGAAAGTTTTGCAAAATCGATTCCTTAGCTGAGAGTGATGATGATTTAACAGTCAGAAATGATCCTCTTGTGCTAGAACGTAATGGATTCTACGAAAGTAATGGAAGCCTTCGACTTTCTCTAACATCCCTCTCAAGTTCAGCAACACAAGAAGACCAAGAAGCCTATGAAATCGCTCGAAGGGAAGCTTTTAATGATTGGTTATCTCGCAAAGAGAAAGAGGTTTGTACCTAAAGATTTGTGTATTATCGTGAACTATGTGATCAATGTCTGACAGCTTCTCTTAAATTGGTTAACCTCATATATGTCAGAGTTTTCTGCACACTTCCGGATAAAGGCTTTCCTTTCATCTTTCGTGGCTTGCACTGTCTGCATTTTTTTTTCAATATGCTAATTAGAGACCACTAACTAGGCTGTAGAGGCCATTACAGTAATACATTTGACCATTTTTTTAAATGTACATTTTGGCAGTCAATAAACTTTTCCCCAACTCAAAGGTTGGGACTTTATATTTCCAGTTTATGTGGTTCGGACTGTCATCATTTATCCTTTGGTTTTTTTATTTTACCAATTGAATTTTCATAATTTAAAATTTGAATAACCATCGTGGTTTTACCGCCACTTTAAATGGCAAACTCTTTTTTCTACTGAAAATAGCAACTTTTGCTTTAATACTCCATCAAGAGGTTAAGTTGCATCACACATCACACATAATATGTTTGATTCATACACACGAATAAATTATCATATCTGTCTGTCCTTAGTACATAATACATTCCAAGCATTCTTGTCCTTGAGTAATTGTGTCAAATCTATAAAAGAGTTCAGAAATAAGGTCTTCTGAAACTTTCTGGTAATATTTCAAACAGAGAAGTACACAATTTGGTGGTTTTATTAGTATTTATTTTCACCTCATTATGTCAGATTTGTTTGTTGGTTGATTAAAATATTTTATTTTTTTAAAGTAAAAAATGTTTTAAAAAAATTGAAGAAATTAATATTTTACAAGTAATAATATATTTTTTGCTGTTAACAACAGACGTTATACCATACATGAAATGGATATTCCAATTTAAGTATACATTTTTACTTAAGATACTACATGTACAATATTATATGTATGAAAATACTTTACTTTTATCATTTCGTAATAGAGAAAAGAAAAAAATAGGGCACAGGATAATAAAAATCACAATGGTAAAAAGATGACCCTCGAGCAACGAGAGGAACTGTTTAAGATCTGGATAGAAAAGAAAAGGTCGATGAAGGAAGCGGAGAAAGCAAGTCGTTTATTGGAAGTCCAAAAGCAAGAAGAAGAAAAAAAGCTACAGAAAATGGGCAAAGAGAACAAGTTAAGAGAATGGAGTAGGCGAAAAGAGGAAATTATGAAAGGTTTGTTGAGCTTATACGTATGAAAATTATCCAAATATATATATATATATATGAATCGTCCAGGAAGAGAAGATCAGATATTTTATTTATAATAGATTTTTGTAATAATTATGTAGATTTCTTTTATTTAAGCTATCATTTTCATTTCTTAGGTACGTATATCTGTTGTGAAATTATAGCAAGTGTTTTATTTTATAACTTACATAAAAAAATAAGTAACTACCTATTACCTAATTACAATTAAATTACACCAACAATTATTGTTGTCAAATAACACAAATCCACATTAAATGTAAATGTTTTATATCCAGTGGTGTGAAAAGGTCTTCAAATAGAGCTTTGCAATCCTATTATATAGTCTGTAGTTATGGAACTGTTTACAAATTAACATATTTTTTATTGTAATACATGTGCATACATGTGAATGTGAGTATTTCAAATATATTTGTCCTCAAAATTCCAGGAATTCATGACTAGTCACATTTATAAATATTTATTCTAAGAAATTTGTTATTGTTTCCCTTCCCCGAAAAGAGTAAAAAAGTTATTACATGTTTTTTATTTTACTTACGAATTGAAAGTGGTAGTAACTAGTTAATTATTTTATACTATGTTAATTTTTTAAATGTTTGGTTCTCTGTGATAAATTGTGAATAACACCGCTCAATGGCTGAGATAAGCATTATCGACAAAATCAAGAAAAGAGCTCTGCGCTGGTTTAGACATGTGGACAGCAAAAGAACGACTAAGAATATTTACCATGCGAATGTTGATGGATGCAGAAATAGAGGAAGACCGAGAAAGACATGGCATGACCAAATCCAACAAATACTCGAAGATGGACTTGTCAAAAGTCGGAGTAATCGGCGCGCGTGCATGAGAATATGTAAGGAAGCGAGATCTGTATGCAAAGATAAGTGATGTGGAATTCTATCCTCTCTGCATACCTTTACGGGGAAACGGCGTGATAAATAAATAAATCTATGTATTTTTCTGTGTTGTAATATTATTTAAATGTTTATGTGTTGCCTCAATAAAACATTTTTTTAAATTATTTTTTTTGCTCAGAGATATTTTCACTTTTCCCTAATACACATTTTGTTCAAAGTCTTTCACACCACTGTATATCAGAAATGGATGTCAAAATTTATCAAGATTATAAAATTGAATTTGAGTATTTCAAAACTTTTAATTTCTTCGGGTTACTCATTGTACTCATTTAACCCTTGAACAATAAGTTTTTCTCCTTATTGGCATTCTTTACATTTTTTATCTCTAGTTTCTTGTGTATGTCAATGTTTGTTACATTTTAAATTATTTTATGGATGAAAATTGGAATACTGTATTTTATTTTGATGTGGTATTCAAGTATTTTTTTTCCATATTCATTTTATTTAATAGAGAAAATATGAATTACGGTGTTATTATGGAAGCTTATTTTTTATGTTCATAATACCAATATCACTAGATTTCTTATTTAAATTTTCAGATTTAGCACTCCGAGAGAAAGAACGTCAAGAAAAACTAGCTCGCTCTAAAGAGCAACGACGAAAAGAAGGTGAACTAGCTTATCAACATTGGCTGAAGCAAGCTAAGAATAAGCCTCTTCCAGTTCCACTTAATAAAGGAGAGCTTAGTAAGGCAATTGTGTTTATTTTTATTAGGAGGTCAAGAAAAATAATTGAGCGATGCAAAATTATTTTCAGCTTCGTCATCTAATTTTAAGTGCATTAGGTTGCCATGCACGGAGTCCCAGGTTCGATTCCTAGAAAGGTCGACTTGAAATATTTATTTTAAACGGTGTTTTTTTGCTGCGTTATTTCATCGACCTTGGACTGGCACTTGAAGCATAAGAGTGGTAATTTTTCCGTAATATAACAAATGATCTTGGTGTTCTAAAGTAGTGCCTGCACTACCGAAGGAGATTTACATTTTCAATATGATAGGCTTATGTAACTATGCTTTATCAACAATATTGGGAATTTCAAAAAGGGATTATGTATGTTATAATTAATATAACATTAAACATGGATAAAAAACTAATTAAATAATTTAATACATAGGACCTTACTTATAAACCTGGTATAAAGTTACGCCTAGGCATAGTGGTAAAAGTAGGATGGGAATACCATCCTTATTGAACCACTGTAATAAAGATGATATTCACATCTGTATTCTACCACCTATGCCTAGGGTAACTTTATACCAAGTTTATGATGATGAGTAAGGCCCATATTCTTTTGAATTTGACATTTTTTGGATACACATTCCATTCGTTTTTTCATCTTAGGTATGCGGGGATCCGTATCATCAATGTATGTAAACCCTCAACCCTGGAAGTGTTCCGAAGATAATGACAGTGCTTCCACATCCAGTACTTGAAATATATTTTATATCATTTAAATATACTAGTATTAAAAATCGATAACAATGGTATATTTGTTTATTCCATGAAATCAAATTATAGAAATATTTTTTTGAAGTCTGCAAAACCAACACTTTAAAATCTATGTACCTAATAAAAAGTTTTTGCTTTTTTTATAAACAGGACATTGAAACAAGGATAAATTGTTTACATTTTATATATTTTTATGTTTTATATATGGTTAATAAATAATATGTAATCACTCATGCTATTATTTATTTATAATAAATACAAGACATTTCTAGTTTTTTCTACCATATCAAAGTAGGAAAATATTTTGAGTAAAAACCGTTTGCGTAAATTATTAACATGTTTCTTGCAATAACAAAAATCTTACACCTAGTAGTTTATTTATATATTATAGGAATCCATTTGGAAATACATTTGGTTTTGTTTATTGATAAACCTACAAATTGCTTAAACACAAACATTTGTAGTTAAAGGAAATTATGTGATAAACTATTTGATAGATGCTGCTAATAAAAAATATAAATAAATATGTGAAAAGTACTAAATTAATAGAAAACAATTATTATTTATGTAGATGAAATAATATTATTTTTACTATTCAATTCAATTTAAGATGAGAAATTTAAGATTGATATCATAAATATAAATTAATATTTTATAAAAAAACATTGCCAAGAGTTTGGGGCAGTCAAAGTAAAATAACTAAAGTACCGTTTCCTAGTAAGCTTCTTCTTCTTCTTTTAATCGAAGGATATCAGATTTATTCATGAAATAGTAAGATGGCTGTCTTCCCTTCAGATCCTTGAGGACGCGTTTAGCTCCGGCTTTAATGAGAATTCTACTGATAGACTCCACATTGTCCACTCCCATTGCATAGTGAAGTACGGTGCGCTCCAACTAATAAAAAATATACACATAATTTGGATTATTAATTTTAAGCCTAATATACATATTAAGAAAATAAAACAACCGTCAATATAAGAATTTATATTGTTTAGACAACTATATTGTAGTTTTTTAGTGTTGGAAACATTCCACAATTTAGAACACAACATTATTGTCATTTGTATATACCTCTACTCTGATAATTATTGTACATATTAAATATTACAAAAGTTGTCAAATGTTGGTTATACTTTTTATGATCCATCTGTCATAATTTTATTTTTTTTTTCCATAAATACAAACTCCTTAGTTCATATTTATTTAAGGCAAAAATGTTACTTAAATTAAATTAAATTAAATTTTGCCAGTACATAATATATGATAGAAAAACATCGGAGGGTGATTTGAAGACAATATTTTTATATAATATATCTGATTATTATCATTTCGTAGGCATAAATGCTGAAGGGACAAGGTGTAAATTGTTCGAGAAAGGGAAGATCTTCCCATTCATATTGTACGAGTATACTAGAACATTGTACAACAAAAGTGGTTACTTATATACAATACATGTATTAACAAAACCGAGAAACTTTAACAATGTTAACTCTAATATACCCGACTGCTAATGTGGCAATACTGAAGCCCGGGCTAAGGCGGCTAGCTGTCATTTTCTCTCGGTAGACACCATCACACTCAGATCATAATTTTTTTTTATTGAGATTATTTTTATTAAACTATGTGCTAGAAATATTGAGTTTATCGAATTGGCCTTTTACAAAAAATATGTTTTATTTATTTTTCTTCCCTATTTTGAATAATTTACTCTCTGTCCCTTGCCATATTTCAAATTTATGTCAGCGATATAAATAAACACATAACCTACATTGTCTCCGATTCTCAGTGTTTCTGGATACGTTCTAGCGATAAATTCAGATAGTTCTTCCCTCTGTGCAAGTACGGCAATATGTAGGGAGCAGCGACCAAAGGAATTCTTAGCTGTTGCTAACACACGTCCTGATAGCAGCTTTCGAGCTCCGTTACCACCCATATTAGTGGCCGCGAGTACATTGTGGACATGGTCTTCATCACCTTGTCGAATAGCGAGATGTAGACGCTCCCTTTTTTCCTGGAGTATATTAAAAATGTGAGTTTCGCACGTAAGGAAATAAAAATTTTGATGTGTATGAATGTCTGTAAAATATTTTTATTCTTGGGAGCTGAGAAGCATTGGTAAATTAAAGATTAATTTGTAATAAAAAGAATGAGAATTTGTTTTAATATCATGAGAATTAAAGATGTGCTGAAAGTCATTGATGCTGGCATTTTTTTATTGTTTTTCAGTGATTTTATCATAATAATTAAATATTTGTTCACCTCTTGACAAAATATCAAAAAAATTAACAAAAGATTGAGGCTCTGCGATTGGTGTACTAAAATAGTGTCCTTTGGCACCATAAGGTGTGAGTTGGGAGGAAATAATGATAATTATTTTTAAAAATAATTAGCTGATACTTTTTATGCTATCAGTAAGTATACAATAATACATAGTGCAGTTTATGTTTATGATTATCTATCTGATAATTATTATTTCATTCTTCTTCTTCTTTTTTCTGTGCCATATCAGGTCTCCCCTACGCTGGCGATCACTCTAGAGTAGGCATTCCGGTCCTGCGCCAATTGGAACATCGCCTCAACTCCGCTCACTCCCATCCAGTCACGGATGTTTCTCAGCCAGGACATCTGTCGCCTTCCAACTCCACGCTTTCCCTCAATCTTTCCCATCATAATCAGCTGTAGAAGCGCATATTTGCTTCCGTGCCAGATATGGCCCAGATATGCGAGTTTTCTCTGTTTTATTGAGAACAGTAGTTCTTTTTCGGCACTGGCTCGTCTCAACATCTCCACGTTGGTCACTAAATCTGTCCACCGAATTCCTAGCATTCTCCGGTGAAGCCACATTTCAAAAGCCTCTAATCGGTATATGGAGTTCACCTTGAGAGTCCACGTTTCAACCCCGTAGAGCGGTATTGACCACACATAGCACTTGACCATCCTCTGTCTCAGTTTTAAATTAAGACTATCACTGCAGAAGAATGATTTTATGCCATTGAATACTGATCGCGCTATTTCTATTCTGCATCTAATTTCCCTATCCGGATCCAGATCAGAAGTGATTTGACTGCCGAGGTATTTAAAGTTAGTCACTCTCTCGATTGTTTGACCATTTATTCGCAATACAGCATTATTGTGAGGGTTTCGGCTAAACACCATCATTTTTGTTTTCGCCACATTTTCATTCTTATATTTAGTTATTTATTTATAGTGAAATAGTTTGAGGTTTGAAAATTGTTTTTTTTAAGTATGTAAATCATATAATATAAACACAAAGCCAATGCAATATATTCCCAGGAGTTACTGGAATTCAATTAGGGACTATAAAAATCTCCATTTTAGAACAGGCTGAGCCATGTTGGATGGATACTTACTAAACCAGAGGACATTCCATAGGTATTGATGTTAAAATTCTCCAGTAAATGTTATATAGATTCCCTGGTAATAAATGTGGATGTATGTGCAATAAATTTATAAATAAATAAAATAGACGGACAAGAATTGCCATTTGAACAAAAATAGCCAGTGGATAAACACAATATTTTTTTGTATTTACCTCAAACTCAGGTATGATGTTAAATAAGTCGATCATCTCAGCATGTTTTCGCTGTTTAACAGTTTCCGTGATTGGAACTCCTTCATCACCCACCACATCTAGAATGTGGTCATATCCTTCTAACAGAAGTTCTTTAATGACATCAGTTTCTCCTGTGAAAAATAGGATACTTTAAAATAAGTTGAAAATTAAAAACTATTAGTACATTAGGTTTTTTAATTAACAATGAGGAACTTCAGCCCTACGGGAAATACGGGGATACAAAAATGTTTTCTTGCACGTGGTTAAAAATAGAGCATTCAATTTTACTGCAAAGTTTCTAGAAAATGTACAAAAATAATAATAAAAAAGGAACTACTTTCAACGGAGTTTCTGGTTCATTTGAATCAACCAATGATAAGAGAGCTTTGAAAGATATCCGGTTTGCTAACTGTAAACGGACCAGTCGGCAGAACTGACAGAGAATAAGCGGAAGAGAACCTCTGACGTCACACGCGGAATTATTTTAGAAATACAAAACTTTAAAAATCATAGCGCTGATAATACGATATATATAAAAATATATATATATATATATTTGCTTCCTTTAATAGTCTATTAAAAATAAGTACATGATATGTTAAATTGCAAGGAAATATTCCTAGCAGCATCACTAGATACACAAATACCTGTTCTAAGCTACATAATATATATTTTTAAATAAATATATATATATACATATATAATAAGAATATGAGTCATATTAATATATATATATTATAATACGTAATACAAATATAATATTAAAATACAAATTAAGAAATCACAAAAATAAAACATTAAAAACAAAAACAGAGATTAAAAACAATAAACTAAGCACATTACAATTTTAATTTAAAAAACAACAAAATTAGATTTAAAGGAGAATTACATATAAAAATCTAAAAAATGTTATGAAAGATGAAAAAAAATCAGTAAATTTTATTATTTTAATTTATTATATGAATAAAAGACAAGTGTGGATTTTTTTTCTGCCGAATTCTTTCAATAATAATTCATATTTGTCTTAGCTTTCCCTCCGTGCAAACAACAAACAATACAGTTCGGTACTTTAACAGTGTAATAATCTTTGATATATTGGTCAGTAAGCACATGTACTTTTTACTACAATGCTACAAAGCATCCTCTCGCAACAGTGTTTTGGGAAAAAATATATGAATTTCTCAGAAATCTCAAAATATTTTGAAACAGTTTTATAAACACTACAATGCCAACAATAATGTATTTTTAAAAAATCGTATTTCAGCATTTTAGCTGAGGCATTTCCGGTACCCCGCTCAGAAACTTGGGGATTTTTTTACCTTCAGGGCTGGTATTCCAAACGTTCTCGCGGCCTTATTATCTAGTGTATTTACGTACAAAATACACGAAAAAAACTGTTTTCTTTCACTTGTACTGTTCAGAATAGCACTCCAGGCTCGGAAAGGTCAATGCCGTATAATCCGAAAGTAAGCACTATTAGTTAATCAAGTACCACCTACATATGGTATATCTATTAAAATTTATTTTGAGAACATGGAAAAATAAAATACAAGAAGAAATACAATAAACGACTTGTACTGCTTCACTAATTTTATTCTTGAGGTTACGCATTTAAAGTTTATTCTAAGATAGCATCCGAAATTGTGTATCTCGTTTTATAATGTGGTATTTCTAAAACACGATTCCTTCTTTGACTTTTACCTAAATGCCACAGATCAAGGGGTAAAATGTGGATAAATATGTCGTTTGACCTGTGGCGGCTGTCTCCAGCAGCCAGCGGTCAAGCTCCGCAGTGTTGTCGGGCAAGTTGGCCTGAAGGGAGACGTCCCTCGCCGTGCGGTACAGCTGGTCCCTGAAGGCGGGGCTGACTCCCGCCTCGCGCGCCAGTTGCAGAAGTGCCCCCCGGGCGTGGCCCCGCGCGGCCGCGAAGTGCAGCATGGATTGCCCGTGCTCGTCCTACACCACGAAATGAGACAAACATTAAAAATAATGTATGATAAAATGTTAAGAGGATGCGTGGTCTTACTTTTCTTCATTTAAACGTTCGTATTTTCTCCCCAGATTATTGCCATGCAGGTGCCCCAGAGCGATGATTTTTTTACACTCTATAGATAGTCCACCATTGGCGTGTCCCTATCGTTTGTTTTTTTAGATAAATTCTTTTTATAGGTACCAGAGCCATCCGAAAATCCTTAAAAGCGCCTAGTTTTATTTGCCAACTTCGGTGAAACGTGCTGACGCAGACATTTTTTTTCTGAGGTTTTGGGGTTCAGATAACGGGAATACGAGACCTCGATTTTGTCAATTTTGGCTAGGCATAATCAGTCCGGCGTGCAGTTGTCCTTTTTGCACAGTATCGAAGAGGCATTTGCGAGAGAGTGACAGAAACGTAAAATACACCTTATTTGCCTGAGTCAAAAACATGATATTGGCAAAACACCGAAAGAAATAAAAATAAATAATGTCACCATGCAAAATTAATTTGCTTACCATATGAAATAGTATTGGTTTTTACACGATCGTAAAAATACACAATTCATGATAAAATAACAATGATCGAGATTCGTTGCAAATGGTGTACCAATGCAGTACCATATGCATCATCAAATACAGATAACGGTATGATGATGATGATGATGAATATCATAACATTACTATGCAGAAGTCATTTTTTCGTACATGAGTTCATCACAAGTTGATTTTCACATAGGTACTTAGGCATGGGGAGAATAATCGACGCCCGTTGAACTGAAATTTATGTTTTTGAAAGTAGGTAGGTACTTGCCCTGTTATCACTGCTGAAGGCTGCCTCGGGGGCCCCGGGTGTGTAGGGGGCGGGGGGAGTGGGGGGCAGGGTGGGGCGCCCCGCCATTGGCCCGGGCTCGTGGGCGCGCAGAGGGCCCAGCCCGTGGTCGGGCTCAATGGCGTGGTGATCCGTTTCTTCCGTTATGAGTGCGTTGGACTCCTAAAGCATTTAAATGAAAAATAACTAAAAAACATAGCAAAAAGAACACAAAAGAGGTGGATTATAATCTGGGAGGGTTAGATACCTTGTAGGAAGCTTGCCTGCAAGGGATAGTTTAACTGTGCAAATTCGTCTATCGTAGGTAGCGTTTGAAAACGTGTAAAACTATTTTTTTTCTATTATTTTATTTTACTAAGGAAACATACAATAATTAGTAGTTACATTATATAAATTGGTGAAAGGATAAAATATTAATCGCACAAAGGGAATTTCTAAAATATTTTATTGTTAAAAATAATTGTATATTCACAGAAATGTATTCATAAAATCGATGCCTACTTTACTGTTTTTATATAAATTGGTACCTAAATTAATCGTTTTTCATTTCTTTTCTTGCTGTCATGTCTAAAGGCAAATTTAGTAAATAAGAAATATACTTTTTTTTTTTTGTGGCAAACCGGGTAAACTAGTCGAAATAAAATTATACAGAACTTACGTTTGATGGAAAAATAATGTTGAAGTATTTATAGAATATCTAAAGGCACATTTATATATAAAATTAGAATAAAAATTACAAAAGTATTTTTATTGTATATTGAGTCATGGTGAGAAGAATTGTGAACGAAAGCACTTGAACTTTCGGTTCGTTTATATAACAATATCATTATGGCAATAACATTTTGTTTTAATTATTATTTTTTAATTGTATTTTAAATCCTTGTTTTATATTTATGATATTGTATTTTGAAAGCATACACCAAAATACTTAATTTATTACTTATCACGAATCAGCACCGAGTTTAACTAGATTTACCAGAATTCACTCGTATTTCTACCGCAGCATAACCGTTCGCTATTATTATTTTATTTTTTATTATGTCATTGTATCTCTCAGTAAATGAAATGAAAAAAACACGAAAAAAATGATTTAATAATAAATTGAAATCCTATACCTGCGTTAGGGATACCTTTAATCCGATTATAAATCATACTTGGAAATATGGCGTATTTTGCACAGCGGTAAAAATCCACACGGCACAGTAATAAAACAAATGGTGGGTTGATATTTAGAGTATTTTGATTTATTTTCTAAAGTTACATTTATTTATTTAATGCTAGGCAAACGTAATAAGGTGACTTACCTCTTGTTCACGTAAGAGTAGCCCCTGAATATTTTTTTATTAAATACAAAATAATATAATAAATGTCAATCCACCCTAATTTTACCGTGCCGGGTGGATTTGGACGATTCGTGTAAATTGGGCCTACGTGTTCAATAAACACACTATTGTATCCTTCGGAAGCCTGTAGATAAACTCCAATACTTAGGCTATTTGAATGTATTAGACGGCCTCAGCTAGAACTGAGTTACCGATATTAATGTCATCACACAAACACATTGAAAAAAAAGTATATATATATTTAAATCTAAAATTCTGAACAATTATTGTCTTTACTGACATTGAAATTCTCTTTTATGTATTATTTATTCAGTTTAAAATTAATTAATTAGGGTTAAATTGGTACAAGCCGCTTCCTCGATGGACCACTAGTTAAACCTGAGGATTTTAACGAGCTCGCCTTCTTTCTAATAACCTGATACTTTATGGATCTGAGCTTGGAGGGAGTATTTACCAATATGAGAACTCTCGCTCTCCACACACTAGTCAGGTTCTTTAAAGACCTGGGCTTGGAGGACGAGAACTAATTCACGGGGACCCGTCACAATAGATCTTCAAAGGTCGCAGTGACGTCAGAAGCTTATACTATATGGCACTGACCCCCACTTCAAAGAATAAGAATAATAAGAATGAATCGGAACTCAAATACATTAATACTTAATCGATGTTAAAACCAAAATATGCATTAGCTGACAGCCTATTTATATTTTTCGGCTAAAGTCAATATAATAAATTTAAAAAAAAAACAAATTAAAGAAAACCACACTCAAATAATGATTATATAAACAACGGTAAATTCATACTCTGAACTAAAAAATTAACATAAAAGAAAACGAATACTTATAAGCAGTACCTGAGTTCTAAGTCTTGACTTGTTTTGGTTAGCGAAGTTGTATAAGTAGGTCGCTAAGAATGCTATTGGGTCCTTGGGCCTCGCATTGGCCACCTCTGTCAGCCCTTTGATCAGGGGATCTCCCAGAGCTGCGAACACATCATCCCCATTACCACGGTTCTGTACCCCTGGCGACCCGAATGCGTTATTGGCCATGTTTATAAAAAATACAGTTCAATGAGAATTAAGTTAGTCATGATTGATTTGCATTTTTAAAAAGTTTCGAACGGTTTATGGAAAACGTTCGCGTCTAGCACAAAGCAAATATTGTAACAAACTGAAGTCGTTTGACAAAACTCGAGGAGCCTTTAGGTGGAATACATTTCACGTGAAATAGGCAATTAAGCATATCACGCTATCGAACATCGATAGCGTCCCATTAATGTTTTGTATGTAGGTACATGTAATGTGAATAGAGCTTACACGAGGCCAAGTATCTGCCTTCCTCAGTCCTGAATATTGGTATATCCACTTGCCCGTTGTGTTCCGAGCTCGGAGTTTCTGAAAATATTCATCAAATATTGAAAAGGTTTTCCGATCGATCGCTCCAAAGTCATATACTATCGTGGGAACATTCGATAGCTTCGTTAAGCTGAGGGAGGCACATTATAAAAAAACACAATTGAGCGATACAAAAAAGAAAATTCATCGTTTTTAGTTGGTTATTTTTACAAAATGGAGTGATTTCTTTTGAATCGATTTCAGTGGTGTGGTCTGTGTTGATGAATGTATTCTACAACACATTGATCTGTGAACTGAATGCACGAGTATGTATATCGTGACATATATTTAAAGCAAAAGTTAGTGGCAATTGTTGTATTGCGCGGTTGATGGATGGATGGGTGGGTGAAGGTCAGTCGATATTGGCAATTAGATACTATTTTGTTATATTTATGTATACATATTATAGCGAATTGCATTAAGTTTCCACTGTAATAAAAAAGGGACAAATTCATATAATGCTTGAGAATTTTAAAGGATAACATATTTATTCGTCAATTTTTTTTAAAGCGTTAGAATTATTATAAGCCACGTTTCTTTATGAATAAATAACTGGAAAAAACAAACGAAAGATTAACACACTGTGTTTGTATAATTTGACAAATGAGTGCTTAAAACAATCACAATCAACCACAGCACGTAAGCAGCAAGCTTTAATGTTGATACATGAAATATTTGTATTTATAAAAGTAAAAATACATTTTGTTTGAAGTGTTATCAGGAAAAGAATCGAAACTAAGCTTTTTGGATTAAATACACCAAGTTTGTACGATAACAACTTCTTACACACATCGGATGCAGTATGGTGGTACTAAGAACTGATACGATATTCATGAGGAAAGTATTGTATGAGCTTTAGCGTGAGTTAGTGGAGCAAAAATTGAAATGTTGTGCTGACAGAAACACGCAAGAAAGGACTTCAAAGTTTTGTGGTTGCCAAATAAATTGAAAATACGATAAAAATACTAAACACAGCCCTGTATCACGAAAGCTAAGCCACGCCGTTATATGTGTTAACGGAATTGTGTGTGATTTCTACACAGGAGATAGGTTGTGGGCACAATTATACATAGAATAGAATTATATAATGAGGAAGTTCAGTGCTAAGGGAAATTGTATTTGAAAAATGTTTCTTTCGTTCGCGCCGTAAAAACTGGAGCATTTAAATTTTCTGCGAAGTTTCTTGAAAATGTATGGAAAAAAAGAGGAGATTTTAATAAAAACGAACTACATTGAACCAATGATTGAGAGTTTTGATAGATTTCCAGTTTACGGAAAGCCACTAATCCATCAGCAGAACTCACCGAGAAGGAGGGGGAAGAGAACTTGAGACGTCACACGCGGATTAGTTTAAAAGTAATAAAACTTTAAAAATCATAGCGCTGATAATACGGTACATAATTAAAAAAAGTTCAGTAAATAACTCTTACCAGTTTCGAGCAAAGAAGCAGGGTTATCCTCATCGAAAATCAAAACTTTAAAGTGTAAAATGTGTTTAAATTTATTTCTTCTTTTTTAAAGATTCGAAGTTTTATTTTGTTAATTTTTAGTACTTTATAATTATATTTTTGTGTTTATTTGTTTTTTTAAGATAATTTCCTGTTATTTTTATTTGTATTAGAAACGCGCCGATAAACATTTTTTTATTAGTAGTTTGGCGCGATCTAGATTTTGTTAATTTTTGTCTATAGATTTGAATAAATATATTTTTTTAAAGTTTAATCTATTAACAAATATATATAAAAAACCACGAAACTTCCTCATTGGAGGATGGAATAACTCAATGAAGACAAAGCGCGATTTGACTAAACGTTCGTGATTGAGGACTGCTGGAGATTTGCAAGTACTGACCTAAAGAATCCGATGGTAAGTAAGAAGTTCTCGCACCCTGTTCTGATCATCATTCACTAAAGTAATATCACTGAAAAACGCTCATTGCACTAAAACCACTCTAGCTAATTTTGAAGGCGAAAAATATTTAATTGACGTGAAATTAAATTGCTATTGTAAATGTGAGACTGAACAAAATTAAAATAATGGATAAGTTCAAGTTAAATTGTTTTTATATGTTGGTGCCCACCAGGCTACTTCTTTTTCTTTTAAATATACTGACAAACATTTCAGCTATGTGCATCGAGTTCTGCATTGCCAAGTCTTTTTCTAGTTGTATTATGTTTCCGATTGCTGTGGTGTAGTCGTGGAAGGTTTGCAACTCCGTCACTCCTAAACTTTGGTAGTTACCTATCCTTACTATTTCTGGACTGTGAGTCTCTCTGTGGTTCAACCCCCTTACGGTACAAATATGCTTAAGGTTGTCGGGTTCCTTACTGAGATACGGTAAATTCATAGTGAGACTGAAATGCAGAGAATTCCCCAAGAAACTGGGACGTGCCGACAAAAATCCGAGCTTATCATCCCATTTATATACGAGGCTTTCCCCGAGATGAATCATCACTCTGGACATTATCGAGTAAGCGTGACCGATTTCCGCTGGGTGGTGATGCGAGGTACAAGTCAACACCCGGATATGATCTTGCACGTTTATCCAAATGGCTATGTTGCTATCGTGGCTCATGAATACCCCTCTGCCATAGGACCAGTGTTTCCCGTGAAGTCGTTTATCGTCGTCGATTTCCTTACTATCGCAGAGAGGAATAAGCAGTCCCGAGGCGGCCAGAACAGCGCGAATCTCCGAAGGAGTATCCAGGACCTCGTTCATGGTGTAGTAAATTCCAGCTTTTTCATCAGACCTTACTTTACCGTAGTTGATTAGTTTTGCGAACTCATCGCTCAATAGAATAGTTGTTAAATTTCGTTCAACCGTCTCGAGTTGTCCAACGTTCATGTTTAGGGGGAGTTCGAATGCCTCCAGATTACGACTACATTCTATAGTCCCAGCGAGAATATACTTTCCCGGTGGATCAATGTTGAGATTGATAAATAAGGGAGCTTCCGTTTCCTCAACATCATTTTTTATCGAAATCGGTTTAGGAAGAAATAGAGACTCGGGGTGCTTCTGTAGATCCGAGTATATGTTGATGCAGTGTAGATCTTTGACTAACGGAATCATAAATTCTTCGAATGTCGCGTAGGCGTAGTAATCGGGAGCGACTATTCCGCCGTTGAAGTCCTCTTCTACAGCTTCTATAGCGTTTTTGTTGTCGGGTAGTTTCTTTACTGCCGGCCAGATGACATCGAATAGGTTGTGGTCGAGTTTGGTGATTCTGAGTTTGATTTTCTCGAAGACGGGCTTGGTGAGGAACCGGCCGAGGAAAGTGGTGGGAGGGCCCTGGTTGGAGGAGGCGCTGGGCGGAGGGACAGAGCGCGAGGGCCGGCGATGGTCCTGCAGCAGGCGGAAGCACCTTCCCAGGACGCACAGGGTCTCCTGCTCCACCAAGTTCCTCCGGGAGGTGACCACATCGTTGTTGACTGATCATCACACAAGTAACATTCGTCAATGCGCAATAACTACAACAACTGATCTTATAATAAGCATTTCCACTAGGTACTTAATTGTGCTGATTATGTAATTGTGCGATGATGAAAAAATAATTCTAATTTCATTCCCTATCCGAAACAAATTTATCGTACTTTGCAAAGTAATTTGATTAACATGTACTTATGACCAAACTGATTTTTCAGAAGGCAGTGATCCGCTAAGTGTATAATTTTGTGTTGAAAAAAAGTTTAACATAACAGCCAATTCAAATCAATAAATATGCATGGCGTGTAACACGACACAAATTGATTTTGCCAGTTGACTCATCGATACATTCTAACCTCTCAATCTATTCTAAAAATAACATATATTATATTGTATACGTGCGTTATACTTATTCCATTCCGAACTTTACTGAAACAACATGAAATACTTAATAAATATTAGGAACTCTAGTAATTAAAATAAATTACCTTTATCATTAAGCATTTCGTCGGCTAAAGTTTCTTCCGCACCAAAATCTTTAAGCAGTTGCTTATGTGATAGGAACTTATCACTTTCTTGGTAGTCTTCTGGCGTGTGTCCATTCTAAACCGGAGATATATTTAGAAAACGGTGCACTGATTAATTATACGTGATACACAATAAACATAGGATTTAAAATCGTCACAAGTGAATAAAAATGTAGGTCCAGAATGAGCAGTAAAAATAAATATTTTAAAAAGTTTACTGGATTGATTGATTTGCTGTTTATTTTGTAGAACTCCATATTTAAACTTATAATATTAGAAATCAAACATTGATTTGAGTCTACTGAACACTTTATTTTATTTTTACAAATATAAAAACGAAAATTTCGTGACAATTGTTTCGCCTTGTTAGGGCATTTTCTTAAATTTTCTCAAATTCTTAAAAATAGAAATATTGTATAACAATACATTTATGTTATTGTAAATTTCTTCGTAATATTTCAATCATGTTTTAATATTTAAGTGAACAGGAATCTATTGTAATATTATTGATATATTTTCGACAACAATTACCTAAAGTTATAAAACTATTAATCTTCATTAATAATCTCACAATACATACATGTATGTCAATAAATACTTACTTTTTTATATTTTTCCGAAATTAAAATACAAATACCTAAATTTCCTTATTACCTATTGAACATTTATCCTCGCCCTTAACCATTGGTTTTTCCCTCAATTATGATTAATGTACATAAGATTATTTTTATTTTCTACTTAAGTACCTTGAATTATATAACTATATAAGGACATTCAATCCATCTAATCTTAGCATTCGTTTGAAAATGCCCAAACCAGGCGAAACAATTGTCACAAAATTTTTGTTTTTATATTTGTAAAAATAAAATAAAGTGTTCAGTAGACTCAAATCAGTGTTTGATTTCTAATATTATAAGTTTACTGAAGTAAAATGTTTTCTTGTTCTTCATTAATGACATAATAAATAATTTCAGTCCAAGGGAAATAAAAAATAATTAAATCGATTTGTCTTATAATATGTTAACAATAATATTTATTGTAAGTAAGGATTTGCTTAAATAGTGCAAGCTAAGTGGTAAGTGTTCTTTACTGGAAGTCACTTTAAAAAGTACTGAAATTACAAAGGTAGGTACTTTCTATTCTTTGAGTCCAATGAAATATTAATCGGTTTCGGATGTTTGTAGCACTAACTTTGTAGTTCACTGTTATATTTTAAAGGTATAAATAAAATTATTTTTATGAAGCAATTTTTTTATTGTCACAACAACAAAATTGTGGCAACTATATGTTGCCCTCTTCAGGGTGAAACATTACAATTAAATGATAAAACTAATTAATTAAATAATTTGGAAATTCTTGAAATAAAAAAAGCCGCCAAACAAAATTTAAATATTTAAAATAATCAATTAAAACTTAAGTCAAAGCCATACTTTAAATATTTTCCCGATAAAGTCTAACCCTACCTCAAATAAAATTACCCCCTCCCCTACCCCCACCACACCATAAACACAATTACCTCCTCCTCTATCCTTATCGACACCCATTGTTAACTGTTTCTTTTAAATATGTATATTTATTTATTATATAACCCTGAAAAGGGCAACGTGTTTTATTTATTTATTTATTAGTTTATACGTACATTTTTACGAAAACGGCACAAAAAACACTCTGGTATGCTTGTACTATAGTTCTTAAAATGTAACTTAATTAGAATGACAGTTGTCAGAAAAAGAGACGACATAACTTTGTAGTAACGTCAAAGGAGTTATTTATATTGACACACAAAGAATCATTTGTATCTGGCGTATTAATTTATTTTTTTAATACAATTCTTGAAACATAAATCAACATAAATATATAAAATCAGCTTTAAAACTAAAAGACAACTAAAATAAACCTAATTATTAACGACGTTCTTACAAGGTTACATCATTTTGCAAAAAAACGTTAGAGACGGGACAAATTGATCGAATAATAAAATAATTCATTTGTTGTTGTTCATAAAAAAAGTATAAATGTCTTATTTTTTGGTGAATAATTGTATTAAACACACTATAGTAGGCATGTTTTTGCGTTTTTTATATCAATTCTCGGAAACAGAGTTTCATGATTGCATGAAATAACTGATAAAATCAATTTGATCAGTGATCGGTGATTTCCCATCACTAATGTAATTAGTTTGGCAGCTGTCATTCTAATCAAGCTATATTTTAAGGACTATAGGAGTAGGCTCAGTATATGAGGGGTCGGCAAGCCAGAAATATTAGTATGCCTAATGTTGCAATCGGTTCCTATATGGGCAAATGCCTGTTCTAAGAAACCGATTTGTTGCGGCAAATATGGTTTTCGAAAATGATTACTATAAATAAAAATGATATAAAAAAAATAGAAACAGTTATAGCCCAAAAAAGAAGAAAAAAAGTACAGTTTACGTTAAATGTAAAAATAAAATAAAATACATAAATATATATACATACACACATACATACTACATACATACATACATATATACACACATATATATACATATATACACACATACATACACATACAAAAATACAATATATTTACAATATATATTCGTGTAGTTGCCGAAACTAGTCGGTTATGACAATAAAAATGTGGTTCATAAAACAAAGTAATGTTATTTGTGCCAAAAAAAAAAAATATTAATCCCACTCATTGCATGAAAAGATATTTAGAGCTTATTGTTAGTGTCGATAAAAAAAATACTTACGTCATCTTGGTCTTTCGGATTGGCTCCCATATTGACCAGGATATTGTAAAAATGTCCATTATCCTTCAATACAGCAGCATAGTGGAGAGCAGTTCTTCCTTCAAAGTCTACTGCAGACAGAGTCTCAGGAAATCTGATTGCATTCAAACGTGTTTTCATTAATTCCCCTAAACTGAATCACGAACTGCCATGCTAAGAGATACCGCAGGACGGAAGACATAAAGATATTTTAAAAAGGCAAGAAACACACGGGGTTTGAGCATCACACATAAATTACTGTTCTTCCATTCTTTTTTTATGTAATTAAGGAGAAATTAAAAATATACAAATTCTTCAAAACAAGGCGATGAGGATTATAATCAAAATAAATATTTATTCTAATGTAGAAATAATGCACAAAGAAATTGGCTTGCTCACAGTAAAGCAACAAATTAAATATAATGTAGCAATTTTTATACATAAAATAATTAAGGGGATGAATAAAATAAAAACAATAATAAAATTTAACCAACAAAGTCATACATATGAAACAAGGGGTAAAAAAAGATAAGATTACTAATGAGGAGAAAAACAGAATCTCAAAACTCATTGTACAAGGGATTGAAGCTGTACAATGAGTTACCTGAAGAAATAAAGGAAATAGAAAAAATTGAAATATTTAAAATTAATTTTAAAAAATATGTTATTGAGAAATTTTGATAAAAAAATTGCAATATTATTAAAAGTTTATATTAATTCTGAAGATGTTATGAACTAACTTAATAAATAAATAAAAATCACACAGATAAAAATATCGTTCTCAAAATTCGCTCTGAAATCACATGATATTTTTTTTGCTCTTTTTTTTAGTACATTCAAAGATGGTGTTGCGATTTAATATTAATTATCGTCGTATTATCGTATTATCGAAGTATTATTATTCTAAGTATCTACAAAACTGTTATTGAAGAAAGAAAAAGACTTCTGTGCGGGGGCCATTTTTAATAAAAATAAATTATTGGCTTGTAAATAATTTCTTTTAATAAATAATAGTCCAAGCACTGAAGTTTTGGCTTTATGGGTATTCAAAAAAAAATAGTTGACCATCATCATCATTTCACCTTTCCCGGCCAATGGTGCATCGGGCACTGTATTAGTATACCGATTGCAACGTATCTCGATCATTTTATATATAAAGACCATATTATCATTCTTGCGCTTCACACCCCAGTTCAGGTACCATAAAAAATTCAAAGAAAATCACACATTCAAATAAATTGACATTCGCGGGAATCATACTTTATTAGGTAAAACTTATTTTTGTAGTTGATTGTTGTATATATTTCAAGTGTAAATATTTTTTATACTAACTGTTATTATTATTTAAAAATGTACATACTTATTTAATTTAACAAAAAAAAAGAATAAATTAAAATCACAATTTTCATCCAAAATGGGTAATAAAATATTATAAGTGAAAAAATGTTTACTAAGTTTTGGATCGGGTTGTGGTCCCGTGGTAAGTGTTACGGACTCAGGAATCAGAGTTGCGAAGTTCGCACCCGTTTTACCACAACAGGATTCCCATTTTCGAGTAATGAGCTATTTACAACTCGATGAAAATGGCCCCCGGAATAATTGAAATTGTAGTAAATCATAAAAACGCAAATATTTATTTTTTCCAAAAAAAAGTTTTAAGTAAAGCTTATGCAGAATGTTTTGTTATTTTTCGCGGTTTGATCATAAATAAATATTAATTATTTAGTAAATTAGTTTTTCCATAGTAATATTGTAAACGCGAAAGTGTGTTTGTTTGTTTGTGTTTCCTTCACGTCTCAACGGAGGGACCGATTGACATATCTAAAATAAATCTATTTATTAATTTTTAAAATTTATATTATTGTCTTGCTTTATCTATAGTTAGTAAGGTTTTCTTTTTGTATTTGTTTTATCGTAAGATTTTGGATTTGTGAACAAAATAACGATGCTTTGACATCATAGACTAACGGATCATTGTATTTATTTCATAGCGAAAGATCGAGCTACTTTCAATCAGGATAAAATATATCATTCCACCAGAAAACTTCTTATTGATAAGCAAAAACTCTTATTGATAAACGACACAACTACTTAACTACCCAAATAATGTCTCCTTTTTTACCACGTGAGTAGGGTTGCCATCCGTCCCGATATATCGGGACTGTCACTGTTATTGAGCCTTCTGTCCCAACGCAACGTCCCGATGAAATCTATAATGTTCCGATTTAAACTAACACAGTGAAACGCTGTTAATCAATAAAAATCTTCCACGGCCGTACTGACTATGAATGTGAAAATAATGTGGCAAATAATTTCAGCAATTGATGTATCTAAAGAATTTTATGGAAGCTAAACTTGCTTCGATATAGTGGAAGTCGATAGGTTCTGTGAAAGAAAAATGTTTTTTTTTTGTCAACATTTGAAATTGAGCGAGTATTTAATTTCCATTCATGCTCATAAAACCATAGTGGAAAAAGTAATACCATTGATGTTGGTCCAGTGAAAAGTAACGATAAAAAAATATCGTCAGCTACCAAGGTACGTATTCTGATGGGACGTTAAAATTTATCTTCAATTTTATCTATAAAGTCAAATTAAGTTTTCTGTATGAAAAATATAATATGTTTACAATTTTTTCTAAACATGTTCAATTACCGGTTACTGACAAAGATACTTTGAATTTTCATACAAATAAACACACTTTAAATAAATATCGATATTCGTTTATACCGTCGCAGTATATACCAATGAAGAAAGCCGTTCATAATCGCGGCCCAGGGACTGTAGAATCAATATTGCAGTATTACGTTAATATTAAGTAATAGAACAAATATGGCCAGCGGTATTTCTTCCGCAAGAAGTACCATATAAAATGTAAGAAAATCATTTGTATTACATTTCTGAAAACCATTGTAAAATTGCCTTTTTTATTACTACATATCCCCATTCCAGAATGTCCTGACCAGACCCTGGCGAAATTTGTCAACCCTACACGTGAGCGAAGCCGCGGGTAAAAGATAGTACCAAATAATTAGAATGTGCGAAACTGAAAAACGACAATGATCTTTACGAACAGTTTCGGGAAAGCGCGGTTGCCCTTATTGAATGCGGTCTGCTACCGCAACTTATACATTATAGTAGGGCCAATTTAATAGGTCACATTTGACATTTGTCGGTTTTAGCTTCATAGTGAGGTGACCTGCATAAAAACATCGATTAAAGTGAATGAATCGATTCGGACTTCAAACATAATATATGTGAATTGAATTCAGTTACTATGAAAAAGTACTTGTAGGTACTGTAATTTTATTTTAAAATCATAAGTCGAATCCCTGTCCCATTATTATTTTCCATCGTGAATTTAAGGAACAAAATAAGAAAAGTACATAATTTAACAAAATTCGATTTTTCTGGGTAACATCCCTAGTGTTTAAAAAGAAAAAGGGTTCACTGAATCAACATTGTAACGACGTTTAGAACAAAAAAGTTTATTATGTTTAGAATGGTTTATTAGTGAAAGTAAATCGTAAAATTACATTCTTTTGTCATTATTACAATAAATATGTAATTGTAATTGAAAATAGTTAAGCAATTGTGCGGTTCTAAATTCGAAAAAATTAATAATATTTTATTACCACCCTTACAAGGTTATGTTGTTAAATTTTGATGAAGTGTCAAATGTGACCTATTAAATTGGCCCTACTGTAGTTCAAAAACTTCTAATGGATAGACGGGGTCCACGTTCATGACGCGCACAGAAAGCGGTACTGACGGGATAGAAACTCCCCGCTCCCGCGTATCACACCCGACGGACCCTTGTCGATATCGCAGCTTTAATGTGCGTGATCGATATTTAGATTTTCAGTAAAATACAAGTTTTGTTTTCAGCTAAATATCAAAAAAGATTGTATACAAAAAAGCACTATTAATTAATAGTATTGAGCTGCCGGAAAACAATTTATTTATCAAGCGAAACAAGAGACAAAGGCAGCGGGAAAAAATAATCGTAAAAATATGTAATATATTTAAAAAAAATCATAATAGAACTAAGAGTGTGGCTATGCTTTTTTATGAATATCTGAATTCTATATACGAGTGTGTCTTTTGTCATTATGAATGTGTTCTTGAAAACGTATGAATATTAAAAATTCAAAATTAACGAATGAATTAAAAAAGTAATGCTATTAGTAAAAAAGTCAAGCCGGTAAAAAAAAAACACAATAAATATAAATATGTCATTAGATGAAAAACCAACGACAAGAAAAAACGTTCACAATTCGATTACACGCAACCCACTAAGGTTAACATTATCTTTAGATACAAAAATCATCACATTTCTAAGATCCTATGGATATATATGTTGAGGAGTGTACGAGCTGTAAAGATTATCTCGTCCTAGGAGAAGATAAATTTAGTAAGTGGGCTGTATTGCTGGGGAAGGAAGGTTGCGCAACTCCACTAACCTGCTGACGATGAGGCGTGACGTGTGATGGAACCTGGCTGGTGAAGCTGGCGGTCGTGAGACGCTGGCACAGCTAGTATGGAGCTGGCGGTCTAAATGGACGCTGGCCCAGCTCGCTTGATGAAAGAAAAGCACTTCACTCGTAGAACGTTATTTATGTACTGATAATATAAGGTTTTTTCCGGCATTCAGACGTAGCATTATTGTTACATGGAGTGCGCTAGGATATGGGAAAGATAGGTAGGTATGTTCAGATTTAGTTGAGAGTTGGTCCGAACAATATGTATATTTAATATATATATTTCTGTGGTTTGGATCTAAAAGGGCTAATGCAAAATTTTTTTTTCTTACCGACATTTTAAAGAGGGTCGATATCGATAAACTAAAAAAAAAAAAATATTTACACAGACATCTATGGAAATGTTTTTTATAAAACGTTATATAATAATCCTTGTAAAATGCCACACAGTTCATTATGACGTCACAAAATGGCTTACAAATGGCACTCCTGTCGTATTACGATTGACGACATTGGGCCTTTTAGATTCGAGCCACACACATATTTGTAAATATCAACGCTTTAGTTTTTATCAAAACGCATCCGGGCAGCGTCACAAAACTACCGCATTCCTTCCGTGCGCCATGAACGTGGACCCCGTGAGTACCTACCTGCCAGCCAAGTAACGCACGACGGAGGTGTGTCCAAACAGCACTGCCACGTGCAGCGGCGTGGCCCCCGAAGGGGTAACTTGGTCGCGGGCCACGGCGAACTTGCGGCGATCGAGCGCCGCCTGCAGCTCGCGCAGGGCGCCCTCGCGAGCGGACAGATGAACGCGCTTTATTTTGTTCTAAAAGGAGACAAGAATTGGAGATGTATGGGTGTTTAAACATAGGGAGTATGGAGAGTGTTACACAGTATGCAAAATGCCCACACATTAAAAAAAAAAAAATATTTTTACGATAACATTTGCCGCGAGACTGTTGAAGTTTAGGTATTTTAACATTTTCATGGTAGTATTGAAAAAATTTTTGGGTAAGCAAATTTTATTATAATTTTTTTTAGTATTTATTGCAAAGATAAAATATAAACAAATAAATATTTTTTTTAAAATTAATAATATATATTAAGCAGCTTCAGAAAATTATAAAACTTCAAAAAGCATAAAACTTCCAGTTGACGGTTACTACTAGTCTTAAACACTGGCATTAATTTTCATATTTTTTGCCATTTTTTATTAAACCTGTTTCTTTTTTGTTTTCTGCAGACAGAAACTGATGCTTTTGTAAATATTTTTACAATTTGTGTGGCTTGACTGTGTCAGGAAAACCCCTTAGTGGAAGGTAGTATTGTCTCCTTCGACGATTCATGTTTATTTGTTCCTAGTCATTGAATTTTGTTTAGAACATTATCGCGAATCTTGACGTCACAACAACCAAGGCCAAACACGTCGCGTTTTTCTACGAACGTATTTTTATTGAATTTCTTTTTTACATTTACGTATGAAAACATTTCTCCATAGTATTCATATTGATTTTGAAAATACAATTAATTGATCTAAATCTATTTCATATATTTTAATCGGTGTTCGAAGTATGTGATATTTCCCTATTTAAAATAACTGTTATTAACTAATCAAAAGAAATAGATAATCTTCTAACAGATCAGGTCCCAACATATTTATTCATGACTTGACATAATAATGTGTTTTTTAAATAACGAATAAATGAAAATAAAAATAAAATAGTTGTAAAGTTTAAAATTTGGTTAGATAGTCAAATAATTATTTAAATGCTCACCATGTAAGAAGGGACATTATCCAGAAAAGCTTGTAGCTCGGGGTTCCTGGCCATGTGGCCCACAAGCCTGTCTCCTTCCCCGTTGAGGACGAGTGATGCTAACTGCTCCATGTTCCCGCTGTCGATGAGCAGCTGAATTTCAGCGTCGTCGATATTTATGTCAGTCTGAAAAACGAAGCTCCCATTACTAGAGACAGACCGTATAATGAAGATGAATTTTGAAAATACAAAAAGGCAGAAACAAAAAAAAGCATGCTATGTATTTGAAGACAATATTTTTAGTTGGCCTGGACTGGATTCAACTTCCTAGGGAGCTGTCAATATAAACATATTACAACAGAGATAAGGAACATTTTAGAGAAGGTAATATAAAAGTCTAGGCATCTACAGGGCTTATGACCAGTCATTGGCTGGTTTAAGTGGCCACTGTACACACTGTGTAACATTCACCATTCTTCCTATATTCGAATATATATATTCTTTCAATTCATTAATCTGTTGATGTTAGTGAATTTAAAGAGCTGAAACCTTTATTTATGCGGGTGAGATTAATCTAATTGAATTATTTTGCCTCGTATGTAGGTGGTAACACCTGGTTAAACCTGATTATGTTAAAGAGCTCGCTTTGAGCTTGGAGGATGAGATTGATCAAAATGTAAGCTCTCGCCTTTCACACAGTAGCCAGGCTCTTTATGGACCTGGGCTTGGAGGACGAGAACTAGTCACAAGAACACGTCACAATAGATCTTCACAGGTCGCAGTGACGTCAGGAGCTTGCATAGCACTGACCCCCACCACTAAGAATAAGAGTAAGACAGTATACTATTCATCAATGAGTGTTGCAGCACTATTATTAAAAATACCTACCTAGGTACCACGCGCGGTCCGTTCATAGAACGCATTGAACCATTGCTTCCCCTAAATTTAACCAAATAATGTTTGCAAAATATCATGTTTAATAAATTAATTTTAAGTCATGATACCTAGCATTTAGATCTATTTAACCAAATGTAATAATAATTTTACTAATAATAGCGATAAATTGCGGAGGAGTTTTACTATCGCCTTATAAATATAAAAATAAAAACCAACGTATCCATTCGTCAGCGCTGTCATGTGCGTACTGATCGGCGCGTACTTGCTACTGGCTGGCTGCGTATCGATCTCAAGCAAATAACGATGGAACCAAATTCGAAAACGCGCAATCCGCGCGCAAGCTCAAACTGAAATTTTCACCTGGCCCGATACATTATTGTTCGTACATTTTTCATGTAGTTTTGACGCGATGCGGCAGTAAAACGCCGCGCAGCACAGATGCGGTTTTGGTATTTTGGCACTGAACATAATATTATAATAATTATTTTGTGATGGAGTAGGAATACAAAAAGAAAAGAAGAATTTAAATTAAAGATTTTATCAATAACAATGTTTATTTGTCATAAGAAAAAAGTGTATAATCTACTATATTGATTTTTTGCGTACAAATAATGACCAATTCTTTTTCGTTGAAAAGTCATATCATATCTATTTTGGTTTCACTGCACTTTAGTCAAATAAAATATAACGCCAAAAAATATTTGGCAGTTATTTATTAAATTATATACTAAAGTAAAGTTGGTTGATTTGCAATAACAATTTATTAGTAGATATGTAAAATTAATGTCATTATTTCTAATCATATATATATAGCTTTCAATGTCTTATGGACATTGTATCTTATTACGAATATGTACTATATGTACCTATAAATATATTAATTGCTTCTCTAATTAAAAACCCCATCGCACGCTCCTGCTAGGTACCTAGTATAAAATATTATTATCGTAATAAGAAAAAGAGTATTTTTGGTTTTAGATTTTGAAACAAATAACAACATTCTTATTTGAAAAAAATATACAGATTTTCAGTGGTAAGGCCTTATAAATAAATAAAAAATAAGTATGTTAGAAAAAAAAGGTAAAGTCGAAAACGAATTATGCAAACGAGGCAATGAAAAAAATGTTAATATGAACCCTTTGATTAGGTTTTGGATCTATATAAATGTGAGAGTATAATAAATATATCGTCGTGATCGTAGAACAACGACAGATGTGCGAAAAATGCGACATTGACTTTCTTTTTTTTTTGAAACCAACAGTCATAATTATAAACAATACGTACAGAATAACAACAAATAACAAGACCTATTACGGGTTTCATAAATGAACAAAAATATAAAAATCAAAACGTACGGTTCGTTAGGGGTGAAAGGAAGTGGAAGGAAGAAATGGAAAAATAGGGAAGGAAGAGAAGAAGGAAGAAGAAATAGCGAGTAAATATAAAACAATGAAAAAAGAGATAAAAATTAATATAAATGTACATGAACACATGCATACACAAATACACTTACGTACATACATACGCGTACATAATAATAAAAGAATGAAAACTAATAAATAAAACGAAAAGAATAGAAACTAAAATTTTTAGTCTTGTGACGTCTCTATCGCAATTTTGATATGTTTTTTAAAACAATATTTTCTTTCGTTGAAAAGATCTATCGTGCTAAAGTTTTTATCGTATGACGAGCATAGTCGATGAATATATTAATTTTTATTTTTATTTCAACAGAGAGGGAAAACATTTTTGAGAAGGGAATATGGAAGTCTAGGCATTTACAGGGCTTATGATCTATCATTGGCTGGTTTAAGTGGCCACTTTACACACTGTGTAACATTTAAAATTCTGCCCATGTTTGAACATCCACATTTCCTCAACTCTTCCATCCGTTGACTTTTCTAGTCACTTCACAAAAGTCAACAGATGGAAGAGTTGAGGAAATGTGGATGTTCAAACATGGGCAGAATGTGTAAAGTGGCCACTTGCCAATGACAGGTCATAAGCCCTGTAAATACCTAGACTTCCATGTTCTCTTCTCAAAAATGTTTTCCCTCTCTGTTAAAATAAATTTAAATATGAATAACTCCCTAGGGAGAAAATCCAGCCAGTCTGCAAGTATTTGGACATACTCAAACATTGTTGGATATTCATTTTTACCCAGATTCACTTGTTGAAGAGATGTTGAAAAAATATGATTTAGTCTGCTATTGAATCAGGTATTCTAAATTTAATTAGTGATAATAGTTTAGCAGAATCAATTTCGTTACTTAAGATTTTATACAAAAACACCTGCTCTTAAACAATTCTTCGATCTTTAAAAGAAGTGATCCCATAGTGTTTTGCTGCATCTACATTATGAGGAAAATTATTATTTATTTTGTAATTCAAATGTTTGGTAAATTTGTTTTGTATATTATAATTCTTTTTTGTATGACAATCCTAAATATGATTCCATACAATTTAACCGAATTCAAGTAGGCTGCGCACATATCATAAAAAAATCTGTTTTAATAAAACATTTATGTCACCAAATGGCTTTGACACTAGAATTGCAAATCCCAGCATTTTATATGCTCTTTGAACAATATTATCAATGTGGCTTACATAACTCAATTTCCCGTCCAAAATCAATCCTAAATCCCGGATTTCATTCACATTATTTAACAAAATAGAATCAACATTATATGGATGTGTTATTTCGTTACGTTTACGGGTGAAAGATATTTGAGTGCACTTAACTATATTGAGAAACAATTGATTCTATTCACAGTATCTACGGAAAGATTCCAGATCTTTACGTAAATCTAAAGCATCTTGCGGAGAGGATATTTCAAAAAAATAATTTAGCATCATTGGCAAAAAGTAACAATTAAGAATATTTTATACAATCACCAATGTCATTTGCATATCATAATATAAATAATAATGGTCCCTAGGTGCGAGGCTTGTGGGATTCCGGAAGATGAGGTGTACCAGTCCGAATTCACTCCATTAACCACTACAGCCTGTGGGCGATTGAGAATATACGAAGTTATATGTGGTCTTAAAAAGGTTACATAAAGGCTTTATATTCCAGGTTTGAAAAAACCAAATATGTATAACTAATTCAAGTATCAAATGATTTGTTTTTGTACTTATCAAGTTGTGTACAGTGTCAAAAAAACCGCTCTCATGTAAAGTAGAAAAAAATCACATGCGTCGTTGTTCTACGATCATGACGATACATATATACACTATGCACTACTGCATTACAAAATACACTATATCAGTATTCAATATAGTTTGAATTATTACACACAAGTATAGTAAATGAATATAACGTGATAAGAATTCGTAATTCATAATTATGGTAGATTGTTGATGGTAGAAAATAAACCGCAAATTTAAATTAACCTCTTCTCTATTCAGGTACTTACTGGTCATGAATAAACTTTAAATAGGAATTCATAAAACAAGCGAGCAAATCATTCATGTTGATGTA
The DNA here is from genome assembly GCF_059751315.1 of Micrasema longulum. NCBI lineage: Eukaryota > Metazoa > Arthropoda > Insecta > Trichoptera > Brachycentridae > Micrasema > Micrasema longulum. The sequence goes on along the minus strand of NW_028278226.1, from coordinate 40,253 downwards.
TGGAAAATGTGCAAAAACAAAAATGCAAACTGGTGCAAAAATGCCATGTCTAATTTATTTTACTTTCATGCTATGTACAGAAAAGTTATCTCTGACAGGATCAAGTAGTTACTTTTTAAAATATTGCACGACGAATATGGCGCAGCTGATTCGTTCTGATAATAGCTCCGGCATTGATAAGAAAAATATGAGTGCAATATTTACGATATCATCCTCAAATGAAATTATCCTCTGGTGTTTTGTTAAGAACCTTTACCTCATCAGGAGAATGCTCATTTTCTCTGTGGTCGGCATCCAGAGAATCTACTTCGGGGTCAGCGTTGATGACTCCTTCTATAGTGGATTCACACCCTTGCGAATTACGACCTGTGACGGAATATGTTTTTTAACAAAGATGAAAACAAACGACGCCTTGATTATCAACAACACAAATCCTAAAATATGTACGTTCTATTATTTAGTTGTATGAATAGATATTAAAATATTTTAAGATGCGTACAATAAACCTATCTATAAGTGTTCATGCAAGTTTGATTTCAATAATAACTAACACTAGTTTTGGCATGCAATATCCTGTTTATCCAATTTGAGTTTGCCATTTTTTCCTTCTGACAGTTGAAAATATGCTCCACGATATTATCATTTAAATCATTACCTTTTGAGCTTTGAATGTTTTTCTTATCTTCCACTTCCAGAACATCAGCTGTGTCAGTTTTGTGCACGTCGCCATATTCAGAAGCGCTCTCTCCCCGGATAGTACTTTCTTCATCATCATTGTCGTTGGAGTCGAGACGTTCCCGGCTGCCTCTGATTTTTCCTGAATTCAAATCTAAATCCAGGTCATTACTCTTTTCATCATCCATACTCTGAATTTGAGGACCTTTATATTGACTGTCAAACGACATTTCTGTAGCACTCTGACTGTCGGCATCGAAATGGTCCTCTTCCTCGTAATCACTCGTCGCAGTTCTATCTTTAATAGTAGAAGTGTGCGTGTTGCGTTCACTTTTAATAGGGGATAATGGGAATTCAGATCCAACTGGTGAAGATGGATAGGTTCTATCGCCGTCTTCAAAAGGCGACGGTGAATGATTTGTATATTCGTGGTTACTGAGTGTCGATTTGCGATTGTTTTCATCGTCTAATGATACTGGTGTTTGTCTGTTTTTAATTGAATCTGGTGTTTTAGTGCTTGGAATACTTTGTGCGGATGCTGTTTTTGACATTCGTTCATTAGTATTAGAATCTAGAGTTTTGGAGGTTGTGTGCTTATTACTAGGTGCGGTTTGAGGTAAAGTTGCGGATTTTTTATGAGTGCTGTGTGCAGTAACATTAGTGTTGGAGGAATGTAAATTGTCAGTAGAAGCGTTAGAGTCATTATTGATATGTATATCTGTATCAGGTGACCCAACGTCTTCACTGACATTTTCCCGGTCTTCACCTTTGAAATGTTCTCCTTTGAATGATGTTTCAAATTCTTTGTTATCCTAGAACAAAATTCTTTATTATTGCAGCAATTGGACGTCTCCCATCGGTAGAAAAACATCGTGAAATAATACATCAACTGAATAAAAATAAAGCGTAGCAAATAAAATAGTTTTGCTCGTTCACACTAGAAGTGTTGAAATAAAGCTTACTAACGTTTTCAGACGATCGGTCATTATCTAGATCATTTTTAATGTCTCGATTGTCTTCGTCTTCGTCATGATCCAAGTCAATATTTTCCGTTAGGGCCTTGTAAGTTTCGAAGCCAGGAGAAACGAAAGAAGAAATATTTTTTTTCAAAACATTCGCTGTAGTTGGTATAGCTGGGACGGAGGAGGGTTTCTTCGTAGCTGTTGTTGAGCCCAATAGTTTCCTCGGTCTGGTAGGTAAAGGGGCCGTTTGAATATCAGCTTTTAGTAAATTCCAATCCCAGGAGGCAGGATATGTTGCACTCGCGATTCTCGGCGCTTCTGGAATGACGTACAGCTGCGCCTTGTCTATGTCTGCTGGGCGATTCTTATAGAAACCAGCAGATTTCATTTTCTGAAATCATTTTTATTGGCAAGAGATAAGTTTGATTAATTTTTAAAAAAAGATAATATAAATATGACCGAACGAATAATGCTTACGTTATCTAATTTTCCTTCCTGAGCTCCATGATCCAAAAGAGCATTATAAATCAGATCATCATCTTTGGCAAGTATTGACCAATGAAGAGGGGTTCTTCCATCATTATCTGTAGTTTCTGTACCTTGAGGAAACCTCTCTAGGATATACGCAGCGATGTCATGATGTCCTAGTCCTGCTGCCTAAAAAAACAATACACGCCTTATAATATAGAAATGTCTCATATTCATATTTGTCTTAAATATACAAATACAGACACTCATCTTTTTATTATTTTAATATACTTATAAGCAAATAATATAGGCGAGTCGATATTTTTAACCAGAGTAATTTTTTTAAAAGTAGTTTATATGAAAGCACACGAAACAAACATGAAATTTTATATACATTTACAAAAACATTTAAAGGGATTAATAAAACTCGAAATATGTTATAAATGATTAACGATAAATTATAAATGTTGAACCGTGAGAATTATTAGTAACTCCGTATCTGAAGAAAAAAAATTGTCCGTTAGAAAATTGGAGGTTTCCTATTTAGGTACTAAACTCAACAGCTAATAATTATTTCAACCGCAAAAAACAAATACTTGGAATTGTATTCTATACTAAAACCCTACAGAAATCATCAATTATACAGAAATGTTTACGGTTGGACGAGTGAACTCCTTTGCTGTTCCACTAAAATAAAATACAATATATACTCGTACATAAAAATGAATGTAAAACGCTCCCTCGAGTTTGCCTTAAACACGAGTATTTACTCTATTAGAGAGGTACAAACGTTATCATCAACTATGTATGAACAAAAGATTTGTAAGTTTGTAATTATTTTGCAAACAATTTTTTGAATAATTAAATAAAAAAACTTTGCAAAAGACCCTGGAGCCCATGGCAACGCCTAAAAAGCTCCAAAATGATGCTTCTTCAACCCACTGCAGGGTGGATCCACTCACTCCTGAACAAGCAGCGACTACAAATGCAGAGACCACCGTAAGGTGAATATTTAACACAAAAAATTATTTATTTTACAACTTTCGTTTAAAAATTCTTTTTTTTTCTATCTTTACAATTGAATTATTTTTAATATATTTTTTTAATTATTTATGTTTCCTTAATTATTTTTTTTATCTTTTAGGTACATTTTTTATCTGTTAGTTGCTTTTATATTATTTGTTAAAACTAAAATAACTTTTTTATAAGGTTATATTGTCTGTACTACTTAGCCTTCTTACTGGATTAAATTTATATTTTTGCACTACAACAGGCTAGGAGGCTCAATTAAAGTAGTGAACTACAGTACAGAACACCCAGGTTCGACATATAATTTTTGTGGTCTCATCCGGGAAACGAACCCGAAACCTTCCGTGAGTGAGTCAAGTGTCTTAGCCAATACACCATGGAGGCCATTATTATTTTTATGTAATATCCAACACATTTTCTGTTTACCTCGGTAGATAAAGCACCAGAATAGCTTAGATTTAATGTAATGTCTTCTAGTGATTGTAATTTAGTTCTTTTGATTATGAACTCAATTTTTTTGCATGTTCATAGTCTCTATCAAATCTACTATAGGTAATATAAATTATTAGAGGTAAAAAAATTACGCCTAACTTCAGTTGATTTGAGGTCATAAATTAAATCTTTATATTTTTCTAAAACACGTACGTCTATTTATAGTTATAACATTGAATAATCATGTTTATATAATGATGTGTAATACCTTTGCCCAATAACAAGAAAGCAACAGCTTTTCGTTTTCATACAATGCGCGTTCTTAAGTTGAGCTTTGTAGCATAAAGTATATTTGCGTGTAATCACGCAATTGTTACGATAACTTTATGGCTGCATAGATAATAATATAATCGTACATAATTTACCATATTCCTTGTAGGAAAAACATAAGCCAATTCTTACACAATCACACGATATATTTTACTTTATATCGGCTGCAGGCGTATGTTATTAATAAAATATGTAAAGAAACATAACCGATAACACTCAGGAAATACGCATGCATATATCGATAAAACTATTCGAAAAATACCTACGATGTTATTTATGATATTATCGATACATTTCGCAGTACCTACAAAGACACGACTGGAAATGATACGCCACTTTTTTTTCATTCTTAAGAAATTATTTGTCGGGGAAAATTAAAAAGGAAAAGGAAGAAAGTGTAAATTATTCTAGCGCGGAAAACAAAGTCAAAAATAAATTACATTTCTTGTTTTTGAATAGCACTTTTTTCCTTACAGCATTTCAAATTTCCGCCGACGATATTATTTTTGTAAAGGTTTATTTTAAGCTTACCTTGTGTAAAGGAGTCAATCCGTTTAAATCTTGACTTGAAAAGATAATAGGTGGAATTGGATCAGCTGTGACCGTTTTGAATCTTTTTAGATCATTCTGTATGACAGCGGTGTGCATTTCCTTTATGGTACACTGTTGAGTTAAATATATTTGTTTATTAAAAACACATCGCTACATAGATGATTGAAACCCCGATATTTAATATGCAATGAACAAATTAAGTGATTTACAAATGTTTTTTTGAAACTTGATAACATAAAATAATATGAACATATTACAACAGAGATGAAGAACATTTAAGAGAGTGAAATATAGAAGTCTAGGCATCTACAGGGCTTATGCCCTGTCAAAAGCTGGTTTAAGTGGCCACTTTACAAACTGTGTAACATTCACAATTCTGCCCATATTTGAACATCTATATTCCTTCAATTCTTTCATCTGTTAATGTTTGTGAAGTTAAAGAGCTGAAACCTTTATTTATGCGGGTGAGATTCATATAATTGATATATTTCACCTACATACTAGGCAACACCTAAAAATGATTTTTTTTTCAATTTCTATACTTCTTCATGGACAAACTCAAAATATTGTTGATAAAATAATGTATTACTGTTCGGGAAAGCTTGTTTTCAAAATAAAAAAATCTTGTGATGAATTTCAAACTGATATTTTTTATCAATTCAAGACATTTGAAATGCAAGTTTTTTGTCGTCATCAGTTTTCGTCAATCGCACAACGCACACAATCACCACATAATGATAGGTACTATTCTTCGACATTTTAAACTTTTCGTAGTTAAACGTCATACTTTATTATTTCCATTAATAAGTTGAGAATAGTTCTAAAATTAAAATAAAAACATTTGCCAATTCTCATTTTCCGTAATAAAATATAATTAATTAACTTCAAGGTACCTGGACAAATAACTTGACAAGTACCCCCGTTTAGTTGCGAAAATTCGCGAACAGTATACTCTTAAAATGCTATTCTGAATCGACTCCATCTAATCGGCAATAACTTTTCGTATTAACTATTAGATGACCCTTATGATAAAGATTATAACTACAAAAGGACACGTCTGTTATACCTTTGAAATAAATATAAAAAATATAAGAGAATATGTTTCTTAAGCTGATAAGATTAAAACAAGAAATATAAAAGACTATGCTTATAAAATTTATAAGATAAAGGATATAACTACAAAAAGACATGCCTGTTTCACCTTTAAAATACAAATTAAAAATATAACATAATAAAATATTTTTTAAACTCTATTATCTGGCTTTGTTGAATTTTTTCTTTTCTATCTTCTTATCAATATTTTTAATTTTTCAAAGCATCAAAAACAAAATAATATAAAATATTTATATTTAAAGCATTAACTTTGTGGTCAAACATTTTGAGAAATGTTATTAAATATTTGTATATAACCACTTACCGACTTTTCTATGTCTACCGGTTTAATTGGTGTCCCGACGAAGAGATGGGTACGTCTCGAAACCGGTAGACATAGAAAAGTCGGTTAGTGGTTATGTACAAATATTTAATAACATTTATTAAAATATTATATGTTCATTATTTTATATGTATTCAGTATTATTTCTGTATTCTTTTATTTGATTCTAAATTAAAACTTATGTCTAAGCACCCGACAACAAGCTATTAGTTGATAATTTATAGGGACAAAATAGGTTTTTATACGTTGTTTAAAAAAAAAAAAAACAAAAACCTATAAGATTAAAACAAGAAATGTAAAAGAATATGCTTCTAAAATTTGTAAGATAAAAGCTATAACTACAAAAGATACATCTGTGATACTTATAAAATGAAGAGAAATACGAGAGAATATGTTTTTAAGCTTAAAAATGAGACGAAGAAGAAGCTAGAAAAAAGCAAAATACAGAATAACCAGTGAATAAGTTACAGTTTTGATCAATTTTCCTTGCTGGCAATATATATAACTGTGGAATTTTCATCTTTGCGAAGAAAACAATTTTCATTCCTGACCCAGGTAAATCGAAAGTGTTTTTCTCTAGCCGAGTGCCGGGTTGCAGTGTGAAGGTCATTATTTTCCTCAGTTAGATGCTCCATTACAAAAATGGGAGATTTATTGTTTATGCACACTTTCAAAAATGGCCAACCAAATTATTGATACATAGATTGGACAAAATAGTTAACACTCTATACTGTGGAGTTTTGAAATAAACATTATACCTACTATTACATCAATGGTGAAATTTTTAGATGAAAATTTTAGATGTAATTTTTTTGCCTAAAACCGGAGTTTTTGCTCAATATAATAAATACATATATGCATATTTTATATTTCCTTCGAATTCTTGGCAACTTGCTAAAACTTAAAATACCAAACTTCTGGGTTTGAGAGTAAGTCCATAAGAAGAATAAATATTAGGCATTAGGGGACGTGCTGCGGATGCCCCAGGAGAGCGTTAACCGAAGGTGACTTTTCTCCACACCTTTGGGCTCCCGCCTTCCTGGAAGATCGAAAATGACAATCTTTCGGATTTATTCGGCGGAACTAAGGGATTCGGGATTGACGTGGAAGAAAACGAGAGTGCTGGCTAGCGATAGGGTTTCCTGAAGGGGTCTGATGTCCACATGCTCTACTTAGGAGCGAATGAGGAAAACTAAATAAGAATAAATTTTCTTTTCTTATTATCGTAATCGAGAGCAACATCTCGGTTCACCATTTAATACATTTTAAAACCCGTTACCTATGCAAGATTGAAACATGTTTATTGGGTTTTAAATTGCATTTGGATGGCAGTTTGAGGTAAGAATAGTTCAAACCATGATGTGAGGAACCGCTTCCAGGAACCTCTTAACCGCGGGTTGGCTAGACACCTCGGTGCGCAGGCGCGCTCCTTGTCCTCGCCACACCACCTGCTGCAACCGGCCCAAGTCTCGGTCGTGGCACCAGATCCTGATGTTGGCGGGCTTGATGACCAGCTCAGCTGTAAAAAAACAAACACTGGCATTGGTTGATATCTCAACAGTACTGTGAGTATGTCCAATTGTTTGTAGACGAGGCCTTTTTTTATTTTATAAAATTATTATAACGGCCATATGTACAAGGAAATACAGTTTTTTCTACCATTTACGTTTAAAATATGGTCATGAGAATAAATGACAATATCCGACGAAGGCCCTCCGTATAGTTTGAAAAACACGCAGTGAAAGTAGCAGGGTTAAATCAAATGAAAACCGTGATGTATAAAATTAAAAAATTTAAAATACTCTTATCATCTTGTTTATTGACAAAAAAACATTGCTTTATCTATGAGTGAAACCGATAGGAAGACCTACAGTCTTCTAAGCGGTTTTGGGTGTGTGGCAAATACCACGCATGACATGCAACAATAATAATCATTGGTATTCCTGCTTTGGTGGGGTAATCTTCTCAAGGCAGTTCTCGGAACCAAATCAAGCTTTATTATCCAACTAAAACTAACTACCCCTTTGGAACTGTCCAATGCATGTAGGTATATGAAATATTTTGTACAGTAATAGTTTTTACAGTCGACCTTAGATAAATCGATTGACATACTTCTGTAATGACAGTCTTAATGATTGGAAATATTCATAAGACGTCATAGAAGAATTTGACCACTGGGCTTTCTTTTTTCTTATTCTTATGTATAATCAATACTTACAAATTAATTACGGGTTTATTTATAATCGCAATATTTTGGTGCGCATAAAATTATATGTACCGAGCAACTATTTAAGAGCTAGGCAACACAGGCCATTTGTTCTTCCAGAACGCAGGACAAATTTACCGTTGATTATGTCTGTGGGGAGAATGATTCGTATGGTAAACAGTCTACCAAAAGAGGCGGACCTTTTCCACGCTGGGATGATCAGTTTTAGAATTTTCCTCTAATTACTATGTATCATAATGTGTATTAGTGACTTATTCGTCTTTGTTAACAATGGTTTTATGAACTAAAAGTTGAACATATTAATCTATTGTGCTTTTTTTAAAACGTGTTTTTGTAATTACCTAATAATATAATTTATGTATATTGTAATTAGCAGAAGTACTGTATTGTACATTGAAATAAATAATAAATATTTTTTATGACTCCCCTCCTTAAATGCCCAACTTTGCCAAAGAAAACGATTGTTCACAAAAAAACCTTCGCCGCGATATTTAAATTTTTTTTTAAAGCGACTTCTATGTGTACATTGTTCCAAATTTAAGCAGTGTTTTATTTAAATAATGCATGTTAACTTATAATAAATTCAATAAAATTAATTGAAATATTAAACTAATACGTTAGCGAAATTGTAAAATGAATTAAATAAATAGATAGAAATATAAATAGAGGTAGAGTGGCTTTTAGACCTTGGATCTTTGGCCCGTGAGTCCACAATACTACCCCGGGACCACAACCTGGTTCGAACTCGATTAAATTATTGTGTTCTCGCCGAGAGTAAAAAAAATGTCATGCGACAGGCAAGCGTTATAACCACTCTCGGTAGATGCGAGAAATTGCATGTTCCTAGAGTAACAAGTAACTTTCAAATATATATATATTTAAAAGTCCCAACACTTAAGTATGGAAGTGAAACATTGAACTGGCAGAGGAAGGATGAAAGCCGAGTGAACGCGGTTGAAATGCGATCTCTCCGATGAATATGTGGGAAATCAATGTATGACAGGGTTACGAATGATGAAATCAGGCGAGAATGTAAATCTGATTCAAGTATAATTGATAAGATTAAGAAAGGGTCTATGAGATGGTTTGGTCATGTAGAACGAATGGACGAAAAAATAATGGTAAAACAAATATATATGGCGAAAAAAAACGAAAACGTGAGACGAGGACGATCAAGGAAGACGTGTCATGATCAGATAAACCAAAATCCATAGTCTGGTCATGTCAAAAGCAGACAGAACCGAAGGGCATGTATGACAAGATGTATGAATATGTAAAAAGCTAGGAATGTATGCCAGGATATACGTGTGGCGGATGATAGTAGTAATAGTATATATATATATATATATTAAATTTATTTATTACAAAAACAATGTTTTAAGATTGTCCAAATTTTCGTAGACAAGGACTAGATTTAACCCCCTAGAGAGAAGTTAATATTGACATTTTACAACAGAGATGAAGAACATTTTAGGGAAGACTTCTATATTATTGTTAATATGAACAGCTTCCCAAGGAGTTGAATTGAGTCCTTGAATACAAAAATTTGGGCAAACTAAATATATTGTTGATAAAAGATAGGCACCGCGGCGCAGTTGGTTAGACAGCTAACTGTGAAACTGGCGTCGCGGTTTCGATCCCGCCAGTTGCAAGAAAAAATCCAAGAAAGATTTTTTTCTCAATCGGTCTGGGTGTTGTGGTGTATTTTTCATTACCTCCTTCCATATCCCCTCTATCATACCTGCTGACAAGCATAAAAATAGAAGCTTGGCGGGTTAATATCCACATGAAATATGCAAGTCTGAGACGACTAAGAATTAAAAAAAAGATAGATACAATATTTTTTCGTAAAACGATAATAATGGATATTTAAAAATTGGTTTATGTTCTTTAACTTATGGGCAGTAGAGTGTGTTATATCTCTAAATAATACATCGAAAGTAAAATAATATATGGTCTAATGTAATAATTTTTTTCTATAAATGGAAAATTAGAAATTTTCTTTATTTCAGATCTGTATATGAAATAAAAGCAGAACTCCGACGTCCTCCACTCCTGAAAAAGGAAATTAGTTCGCCTCGTGGTGTAGAAGTTATCACATTTGTTTACTATCCATAAGGCATGAGACCAGGGTATGCTTCCTACCAAAGTACATACATTTGAAAATGTGATTTTACACTGAAATTTTTCTGTTCCTCAGACACGTAAGACAGATCATCATGCATTCATGTATTTAACAATTGTTGATATGCTGCGATTGGAGTACTAATGCGCCATTTATATGTTAATAATTAATTAATAGATAAGCTTTTTCAGGGCCTTACCGCGAAATTTCTTGGGAACATTTTTTATCATGAAACCATACCTTTTTTTGGAAAGTCGAATTTCTTTATTTTTTAAATTGCGATTGAACACGTATTTATTTATTTGGCAATTGTAGTCTGTATTACTTTACGGGCTGTTTAACCCGTCGCGTAATGCAGACTTTAAATACAAGTTAGAATTTAGTGAATAGAAAGCAGATAGCTGCTAAACTGCGAATGTGTACAGAAAAATAGATCCATATTATACGCAGCAGCCGTTCAGTGATCGAATCGCCCTATTAATTGACGAATTCTGACTTGCATTCTTACGGCTTCTGGGTGCGTAAAACAGAGCATGAGATTTCAATCTAGTATAATTATTAGGAACATACAAATTGATCTCTTTCAGTTTATTTGTATTATGCGAGTATATTCTTCCAGCTGGCTTTTATATGTATATTTGACTAACGAAGCGATACGCATCGGATTAGAACTTATGAAGGGGCTGGGTAAAGGAGGTGTGCAGGTTTGTAGAAGGGATGCTAGTCCGTGTCATTAAGTATTGTATCCATTTCCAAATTATAATCAGTTTAAAAAATATACATATTAGGATTTTTTTATAGTTTAACATGAGGAATGTTCCCCCAAAGGTTCGTGGTCTGGCCCTGAAACACAATATATATTTACGCAGATAAAGTAGAGTCTAAGCTTAACCTAATATTTACAGTACATATATTAGCTTGGCATATATTCGTGTTTATTGATTTTAGTTTGTTTATTTAATTGTGTTGCTGATTTGAATTTAGCCGTTTGTTGAGTTTAATTTACTAATTGTTGAATTGTTTTATGTAGTTGTAATTTATTGACGGTTCATTTATTAAGTAATTCAATGAATCCTATATAAAGAATATACTAAACTACAAACGAACTAGCTGAGTTGCACAGTTTGAACCCGCATTGTGCTTAAATATATCATTCATCGTACCATCACGTGTAATTAATACAAATATAGAAAAAAAGCGATTATGACTTTTAAAAATAATTACGTTTCGAAATTAGATTGTTAAAGTTTGGCCTTTAAATTTTACCCTAGAAGATAATGCCGTCAATAAAATCAATTAAAGTCCGGTAATTATGCCCCTGGAGGACAGTTTTCATGGTGTGAATTTTTCAATGTCGTCGTTTTAGTTTGTGGGTGAAACCCTTAGCTCCACAAGGGAGGGAGGGGGTTGCGTGAGAGAATACTGTTGAACTGAAACAATAAGTGTTTAGGGTAAGTATTGACACACGCCACCTATCACCTTGTTATAGCCTAAGACGTAAAAAAACTCAAACTTATTCATCAATTTGAGCGCTTATTATATACATACGTATACAATGTACATACATTGGACTAACACGCATGTTGAAACTCTTATTGTTTAATATACATTACAATTGAGATTTTTTAAAAGAATTTGAAGCAAAATAAACAGGGAAGAATTTGTTAGATAAAAGTGTTTTTTATTCTCCTCTGAAAAATATTAACCCACATTCTAAAATAATAATAGCATAAATATGCATTTTTTTAAATAATAAAGATACAGTAGATACATTAAGAGAGTTGGAATTTAATCCCTTATGAGAAACTCATACCCCAGTTTCTTTATTGTTAAAACAAGTAAAAATTTCGCTACAATTTGCTAGTTAGATAGCAACAAAGGAACTTTTTACAAAGGTATAATTTTATGTAAATAATATGATATGATAATAAATAAAGATAAATAAATAAGGTGTTAAAGTAATGATAACATTTCTGCATTCGCTTTTATAATTACATCTGACAGGGGATCTACCCTCCTGTCTCCTTCTAGGTATCTGCCCAGCATGACAGTCTTTTCGATTACATTCTCGTCTCGAGATATTTAATTTTATTAGGGAAATCAACAGTTCTACATACTTATTTATAGTAAACAAACAGATATAGTGTAAAAACTCAGAACTAATAACAGATTACCACAAAGTATACAAAGTTAGTAAAGAAAATATGTTACATATCAAATAAAGACATCTAAGTTTATATATATAAAAATGTTATTTTCATGTACTCGTAAATATTTTTCAATAATCAAATTTTTTTTAAATATATTTTTTAAGAACAGTAAGTTATTGTAAATTGGGCGGGATTAGGGCAAGAATGCTTGAAGAGAGGATAAGGAGGGGAAGGGAGATGTACATATATATTATTATTATGTCTACTAAGTTACATAATGCATTTTTAGCGTAAATTTTAAATCTCACAGTGATGTTTGTGTAATCTGTATCTTTAAATTTTGTATTGTACACCGAAATAGTCCTACGAAAAAAATCATTTTAAACGTACGATGTTTTACTTATTGGTACATGAAACAGGTGGTACCGTCTACAAATCCTGGCTGGCACATGTATTGTTATTAAACTAAGTAGTTCTGTTCAGTAAACTATTCCTGTCATAATTTTGTAAAGCAGAATTTGTCCGCACACACTCTGCGGTATTGTATAAAAGTGATTCCATGGAAGGTGGAGGCAGTGAGAGTTGATACATAAAAAATACCGGTTTTGTATTTAAGGTGCTTTATAAATTTGTTTCGATATATTTTCTATTCTTGTTATATATATGGCATACTGGGGATTCCATATCTGAGATGCGTATTCCGAATGGCTTCTGATAAACGTATAATATAATGAAATTAGGGCCTTTGGATTATAAAAGTGTTTACTCATTCGAATTGTGAAACCTAACATGCTCAATGCTTTGGAGGTAATTTTATAGATATGCGATTCAAAAAGTAGTTTTGAGTCTAAAACAATCCCAAGATCTTTAATTTCTTGCTTTCTCATTAGTCCATTGTTGTTTGTTTGCGATATGCCTAAAGAAATATATAATGTTATTATCTCTCGACGTAAAGTCGATAATCTTATGTTAATTTGTAGTTCTTGGCGTATGGATAAATTCGCAACTTATTGAAAATAATCACACTATGAAAAGAACGATAGATTAAATATCTTGAAAATATGTTTGTAAAAATGGCATGAAATTAGAAAATTATACAAATATTAAAATTAATAAAGCTATCAACAATAATTCTCCCATAATTCACGACAAGAAAAAGATTTAAATAACAGTCCTTCTCTAAAAATGTTTAATAATGAAAATATAATTCAATTCAATGTCTTCCAATACCATACTACTTATTTCTTTTCAGATAATATATGCCCCCCTGAATCTGAACTCATGTTAGCGGATGTATGTATGTTATTTGGTAAGATTTCAAATATGTAGTATTATTTGATTTTCAAGCCTTGACAAAGGAATAATCGTGTTCTGAAACAAGTCGGAATATTAAATTCAGTACAAAGTAAATACGTAGTAAGAGGTTTATTTACGTCCAACGTAATATTATACGTAGATGCTGTTACAATTAATAAATAGAGAAAGTAATATTGTTTAAAAGGGAATATGGAATCTTCCACAGCGTAAAAAAATATTTTTGTCATGGAACTGTTTAATAAAAAAAAACGGTTTTGTTAGTCTACATTGTAGGTACATAATTGTGATATGGTCACGAAAAACAACGATAATATGACAAAAACCTCGTACACAAAACGTAAAATTCACATACATCTAACTTTTTCCATAAAAACACATTAAAACCTCTCAATCTGCTCAAAAATAAATTATTAAAATCATTTTTAAAAAGCCATTCAGGTACCCCGGCGTCAAGTTGTTCGAGAAATTTGATATCTTAGATATAAGGCAATTATATATATCTAGAATAATTATGTTTGTGAAAGCAAATTATTCTACCAAATCCCAAAAGGATCACATCCACACTACCAGAAGTCGAAATAAAGGATGGGTCATGGGGTCTACCACAAATTCTGAATTCGGGCAAAGAAATTTCAGGTTTCTGGGTCCCAAAATATTTAATATGTTACCCGAACATTACAAAACCATGACCCAATTCTATTAAACAAATTTGTAATAAAATGGTTACTGGATTTAGGTAGAGAAAAATCGGAGAACTTAATAAAAAACATTCTGAAATAATAAATGGCACATATATATTGTATAACTTTATAATAAATTAACTAGTAGGTAGTCATGTGATTACATAAAAAATGTATGTGTGTAAAAGTATTGCCGGCCCTTCCTATTTAAGTCGACGCAAAAGTTACATCATTGCCTGCAGTTTTTCTCCTTAGGATTGGATTTCTAGTCTTGACAATATTAAAATTGATGAAATACGGTGTTAGTGGTTACACGTAATAATAGAGTGGGTTCTCAAGCACGATACTATTTTATTGCCAATTTAATCCATTATTCGTTGTTCTAGAGAACTCGGCTCCAAGCACACGCGACATGACAAATTCCCTTTAAAAATGTGTAATTAAATACATGTAGAAGTATGTACTTAACCGATCAAAACAGGAACTGAAAATTTCCTGTCAAGTTAAACTGCTCACTTAGTCATGCTTGAATTTTTATTCTGATTTATGTTTCTTTTTGAATGGTATCGCTATCCGAACAATTTATGCTTGGATAAGATATTAAAACTTTGTCTTTATTCAATAAAATTATCAAAAAATATTAAAATAAGATTCTGTTTATGTTACGTCGGGTACGTCGATGTAAACAGAAATGATGGGATGCGTTTTAAATCATCCCGGTACCCAAGTATAAAGAAATATAAATTATAATCAGAAGTTTCAGGAATCCATTTTGTATCTTATCTAGTTGTGAAATATATATTGTAATATAAAAGATTCCAAACAACTTATTGATAATTACTTATTAAGATTAGTCATAATTATATTTAACCGTGTGAAGTAAGTATTTTTAAGGTAATGTGGTCTTTCCTTTTTCCTTTTATTTATTCTTAACAAGATATGCGACGCCAAATAACTTTTATAAATAGATATTTAAACATTGTTTTTCTGTCACCCTCTTGCAAATGCCTCCCCGATACGGTGCGAAAAAGAAGAATGTACGTCGAACTAATTTTGTCTAACTAAAAACAACGTTTCGCTATCCGCAACTCAAAACTGAACGGATATGGTTATTTTTTTTTACAAAAAAGTATCAAAATAAAATTAACTCTGTCGGTACTTTTTCTGTTTTCCAAAATTATTTATTATATTTGTATACCGTATGTCCGAAGACGGCAGATAAAACTGGGCGCATGGGTTTTTAGATGGTCGTAGCTCCTATTGGAAACAATTTATCAAAAAAGCAAAAAATAGAGACATTCCAATGGTAAATATCTATAGCGTGTGAACAAATCATTGCTCTAGTGCCATGATCCAGAGAGAAAATACGGGATTACGTTTGTATGAAAATAAGTGAGATCACGTTTACTCTTAATTATTTTTAAAGTTAGTTACTAAACTTAACCGTGTCCGCTATTTAAGCGAAGCGCATTACTGTGTCCACAAAATGTCCGGCCTGTGCGTGCTTCCAAGTCAAGTCCACTCCCGTAGGTCAGACGTGAACTGCCGAAGAACTGTCAGCCATAGACGTCAGTAAAGAAGGCTGCCGAGAGGCATCTGCAATATTTGAGTGAGCCCCAACCAGCAGTATAGCCTCGGATTGGTGACTGTTGTCATTGGAGGTTATTGCATCCGATATTTTGTTTTTACATTACTGACAAAGTTAAACCACAATAATCCCTGATTTCAAAACTCAATAGTTTGCTGCTTTGGGCCCCAGGAGGTGCCAAAATACGCATCTAAAGAGAAGTATTTTTTTTTTTTGGCAGGGGAACTTAAAAACCGTTAACGTAAACGTGTTAACATATTACCTACGGTTTTGATCAACCAAAATATCACTGGAGTATCAGAAAAAACTATCATTATTTAGAGTAAAAATATCGAGACTTTAAAACTAACGCCTCTTAGTCCCTATAGCAAAATTGTTATAGGAAAACGTTTTGGTAAAAAAAAACATGTAAAAAATGCGGTATTGCAGTATCACCGACGATAAGTGTTATGCGGGAATCGTCTTTTTAGTGCTGCAATATTTTAAGTACGTCCAAATGCTTGTGGACAAGGCTGAAAGCTCTGCGCGAGATGGGTGCCGCATTTGTTGAATGCCGATCAAAAGCGAATGCTCAAAAGACACTCACAGCAATGTTTGGACTGATTCAATAAGGATCCAACCGATTTTGTGCGGTGATTTGTCACCATGGATGAGACATGGATCTACCACTACACGCCAGAAACGAAACAGCAGTCCATCCAGTGGGTGTTAGCCGGTAGTTTAGCGCCAAAGAAAGCGAAGTCGATCGCATCTGCCGGAAAGGTCATGGCCAGCGTGTTTTGAGATGCGAAAGGGATCCTGTTTATTGATTACCTTGAAAAGGGCAGAACAATTACAGGCGAGTATTACTCCAACCTTCTTGACCAGCTGGATGCCAAATTTCGCGAGAAGAGGCCTGGCTTGAAGAAGAAAAAAATCATCTTTCACCAGGACAACGCACCTGCACACAAGGGTGCATTGGCGATGGGAAAACTGCGGGATTTGGGATATGATTTGCTCGACCACCCCCCTATTCTCCTGATTTGACACCCTCAGACTTCTATCTGTTCCCAAACTTGAAGAAATTTATTTCTGGGAAGCGTTCGCGTCCAATGAAGAAGTTGAGAGGGCCGTAGATGAATATTTTCACAGTCTTCCAGACTCTCACTTCCAAGAAGGAATACTAATGTTGGAAAAACGCTGGACTAAGTGTGTTGAAGTCAAGAGAGATTATGTAGAAAAATAAAATCATTTTTCAACTGAAAATCGCAGTCTTTCATTGTCAGGCTGATAACTTTTCACCTTACCCTCGTATGTGTATATATGTGTGTATGTATGTTTAAATGTGTATTTGTGTGGGAGTAAGTGTGCACACGTGTGTGTATATGTATATGGAAATATATAAATAAACGTATATGTTAGTTTGCCTTAGCACGGGTATTCTCCTACTAGGCATTACTTTATATATATATAACAATTTTTTGTTGTGACACGTGACTTGTACTACTACTAGTATACTAGACTACGACACCCAATTTAATATTCGTTCACATATTGCACGACATAAATCAATCACGTAATTGTTTTACCATGTTTTTGATTTGATTAATATGATTATATAAACATAAAAAGCATAATTAAACGTAAATGGGCAATTTCAAAAAATCACAAATATTTCAATAATCGATAAAAAAAAACCTATAAATACAAAAAAAGATAGTTTAACATTACATTCATGACGGAAATAACACCCTTTTTTCTTACAAAAATTGTAAAAAATTACTTTCGTAGTAAATTTGTTTATGTTCTCTTTTTCAATAATAAATTTGGTTAGAAAAGACGATGATCAAATAGATAAGTATCTAATTTTGGATTGAAAATAAAGTAAAATAAAAAGTATGCTACTTAAAAAAAATAATAAAAATATTGAGTCATAAACAAAATTTTATGAAGAGGATTTACTTAATTAATCCTTATTCGTAGAAAAACATTTTTACTTAATTAATTTAAGTCAATTTATTACAACAGATAGGAAAAACATATTTGAGAAAGGAATATAGAAGTCTAGGAATTTACAGGGCTTCTGATATGTATTTCGCTGGTTTAAGTGGTTATCCGTTGCAATAAATTAAGATTTTAATAACTCCCTAGGAAGTAAAATTCAGCATGTCTACAACATTGTTGATTAATTTATGTATTAATAGTGGAATATGAATAGAAAAGCAAATACATGAATGTATAAGATATTGTGTCAACAATAAAACAAGATTTTATTTAATAAATGCCTTACAAAACTTAATATTGATTATGCTGCGTAGTTTGAATTATCACTATTTTCAAAACAAAATTATTAAAAATATTTACCGCTATTACTGCCGTCATTTCTTTTTATGGATTGTTTCATATTTCTTCTCTTAGGTGTCGTAGAGATTTTTCTGTATTATTAACCATTAAATTCAAAAGATTTCTCATAAAATATATGTTGCATTAACTAAATGTGATTAAACGATCTAATGCCACTTATATCAAAAATAAACCGTTTCTTTTTATAAGCATAAAACATGTAAAAAATAATTAAACTGTTTCTACAGAATATGTAATGTGTTAGATTAATATATAGCACTGTCCTTCTAGACGTCGATAGAAAAAGTTTATTGATTTTGAAACATTATTTAATTAAAGTAGTCTGTTGTCAACGCACTAAGGTTAGGGATTTCAAAACACCACTATTTCTAATCCGATTTTCATCTAATCAACGTGTTTTTAATAATGTCTGGATCAAGATTTTGCAGAATTAATATCATTGGAATTAATTTGAAATTGAGTTAAAAAGGTTTATTAGATATTTAAGTGACGTATTTATTATTTGACGCTGGATTATTACTACTGATGGTTGGTGAATTTTTATTTTTATTATAGCTTTTATTGAATTGATAACGTTGAAGTTTTTGGATTAGGCGCGAGCTTTAACTGCGCGGGTCTGGTCGTAGCAAGATTCTAAATACCATCACTCGACACAGAATATGGGGCGATGCGCGATGGTGTGAACCAGGGTTAACCAATCCAAGAGATGAATGCGTGGTAGTTAAAATAAATATGCCATATATAAAATATTGTTACGGGATTTCAACTCAATTTTCTTTTCGTTTTTGCGATTTATCAACATTTTAGAAATGTTGAGCCTTTTTTAGCGAATCGTAAACGACTGCTAAAAAGTATAAATAATGTGGTAGAGCGTAGAGTGAATTTAGAGACTCTGAACCGCAAGTTTGTGACACAACTACGGACCATAACCGGATTCAAATGGTTATTGATACTTTTAAAAATTAGTGCTATTAAAAATATTTTTCGGTAAAATACTTATTTATTTTTGAACTATTCATAAATGGCTTTATCGTTCAAAAAAATAAAAATGTATTTATGGTTGTATAAGAAAAAGGTATGTTCAAGAAAAAAGTTGTTGACTTATAACAACATAAAAAAATATATTAGCAGGCAGTAAAAATACATAATTTACAAAGTAATCTTAATTTTTTTTAAATAACTATTTTAGTTATCCAGTATGCAAACAAAAAGTTAGTTTTATCCAAATTAATGTTCTTTGCTAATTACAAAAACAAAACTTTTTCCAAACTGAAAATGTAAACACTAAAAAATTACAAAAATAAAATTGCAAAAACCCATGTACTGTGTAACACTTCATGCCTTGATGCCCAAAATCCCCTGACTCTGTCAAACCAAGTCATCGAAAGGGTCGAGAGTCTCAAATACGTGGGAGTTTATGTTACGGAAAATGGCAGCTTTCAAAAAGAACTGGGAGTGCGACTAGGAATAGCTGGCACCACATTCAACAGCATGAAGACTGTCTGGAGATCGGATATTTACTCAGTGAAAACCAAATGCCGCCTTTAGGCACCTCACTAGGGCCCAAAACCGGAAAATACTGAGTTTTGAGAATAGGTGTCTCAGAATAATCTTAGGTGTGCGATAGTTTGACTTCGTGTGGAATTAAGTAATAAAAGAATGGACGCAGCAAACTCCGGTGACAACAGTCATCAAGCGGAGGCGATACAGTTGGCTTGGCCATGTACTGCGGATGCCTTCTGAGAGCCTTAACCACGCTTGCCTACTTTTAAAGGCATCAGGTTTACGATGTCCTGAACGTCCACTGCTGACTGTTCGTCGGCAGTTCATGTCAGAACTACGGGACACGAACCTGACTTGAGAGGATGCACAGGAGCTGGCAGGCGATAGAGATGCTCGGAGGACCTTCGTGGACACCATGTGCTCCAACTAGGGAGCGGAAATGGAATGATGATGATGAAAAAATAACATGTCACTGTATCTCCAAAACAGGAGCTTCCGGTCATTTTTATGGTGACTTGAATTTAGCAGGTTGAAATACATAAGAATAATCCATTTTTGAGCCCATTTGCATTGTTGGGCAGTGTTATTCAACGCTTAACTAGACGGAAAATGTCATTTGTAAGGTTATTCAGACTGCGTTATAATTTGCTGTACTTGCCTTTCATGCGGGTATACAATGGTAAATATGATTAAAAACATGCGCACATCTTAAATCTAAAAGTGTGGATATCTTACAGTTATTCTTGCATTGGTAATTAGGTTAATTAAACAGAATTAATTTATTAAATATATATATTTTTTAATTTATACTTTACTCACTGGGGTGTCCCGTGCCGAGGGAAACATTTTACAATAAGTGAAACATGCTTTAAATGAGTTTTTTTAACAAAGCTAACGTAATAATAAAATAAAAACGTAATTAATCTAGTTACTCTTATTATCATTAACTTAATAAGCAATATAAACTAAAATAATTATAAAAAACATCCAATTCATATGGCCCTATAGACAAAATTTCATAAACGATACAACAATTTTTACCTTTTTGGCCTGATCCACTCATCGATACGTGCGCAACCCACCTCCACTATCCATTTCTAAATAGCAATTTTATATTGTGAGTACTAACTCATTGTTCTTATGGATAATGGAAGTAGATTGTACACTTTAACCGAGTAGTAGGCCAATCCTCTTTTACCGAGGTTGAATTAATTTTTTATGGTTTTTGCAGTATCAGGTGGAGTGGAGTATCTTGTAACTCTTGTATTTGTGAAAGGAGTTCGGAATTCAGAAATACAATGCAAATTACGGGCTGACGTTTATATCATGCATTATAAGGCGTTTTGATTTGTTTTGATTTTGATCCAAATTAAAAAACATACTTCTGGAAAATTGGAAGATTGTGCTCGTCAACATTTTTATTACGTTTCTGTTTCAGACCCTCGTTGGAGGTCCCTGCCTTCAGATTGTAGTATGAACCGTAACACGGCGCTAACACTAGCAACTAGAACTGACACGAGTTGAAGTTATTGCTTCTGCGCGAAGTTTGTTGTGGATACCAACGGAAATGGCTCTGTTTATTCTACAAAGGATGTCATCATAACGAAAAGTCTAATATTTATTATCTATTAATGTCTGATCCAAATATTACCAAAAACCTGCTATTAAATTATGATATTGTTGTATTCCATCAGGTCAAATATTCGGTGGTCATAAATAATAATGCACCTACATATTGCAATGCCTGAAAGAAAGAAGAAAGAAGAAAGAAGAAACGCCATTTACGCAAACATAAATATGTATTATTGTCTATTCTATCCGAGTTAAACCACTTGAAAATTGCCGTGAAATTTTATCACATTGATTTATCAACCGAAAAATATCTCAAATTGTCTCTAACTAAACCTTACAAAACTAAATATTTAAGAAAAAAGTTTTTTTATTTATTAAGGAAATCATACAGTCTTTATATAAATACAAGGTACAAAAGAACAATTTAAAAAGTAAAACGAAATACGAATTTCACATGAATTCATTATAAATGCAGGAGGAGAGGGGAAAAAGTAATTACATTATAAAAATATAAATATATATAAAAATATACATATTAAATAAAAAGTACATTAAAGGGAGAAGAAATTGCAAAGCTCTAACTGTACTTCCCTCCTATCTCTCTCTGCTTCCATGAACATTTATATTTCTTAGTAAAAATTCACAACCAACAATAATTAATTAGATGCAGGTAGTAGATGTACATATGAATAACTAATAATGAAGAGTTGAAATTAAAACTTAAAAATTAAAATAAATAGTTAAAATTAAAATTAAAAGTTTAAATAAAAAATTTAATTTAAAAGTTAAATTTAAAATTAAATAAAAAAAATAAAACTAAAAGATAAAATTAAAAGTCAAAATTAAAAGTTAAAAGTAAGGCAGGAGATAAGATAGGAGTTAATAATTAAAAGTTTTGGTTCGGATAGCTAAGCTCCTCTTCTATATTTCTAATATGGGTAGGTTAGTGTCAACGCCAAAAAAATAATTAAGAATAAATGAATCCATAAATTATAATGTAAGTTTTTTTATAAATCGAAATTTACCTCATATTACTCATCCCGTATCATGCATAATTAAATGATAACGTACAATAATCAATATATTTTTTACACATTTAAATTAATCATTAATCTTGCGCCGATATTTTTTAATTTAAAAAAAAACTTCAAATCGTATCATAAATGTCCGTTCAAAGTTTTGCCAAAGCACGAATTATGTCATACCCAAAACCCGTTCGACTTTTGCTCAGAGACATCTCTCATTTGTCGCACCGAGAGTGTTTAATATTTCGGAAGAGCGTATTAGGCTCTCAAGGATAAAAAATATTTTCAAGAGAGTAGTTATGGACTGGATTTTCCTTAGTGGGAGGGATTTGAGTATTAAACTCCTTGATGATTTTTCGAATGTTTGAGTTTACTGTCTACTATATTGATGTGCCATAGATGTTTCTTTAAAAAAAAAATTGTGTTTCTGATCTAATATTTTTGGTGTTATACTTATGTGTCTGTGTCAACTAATTGCTCGTCCCAACTCAACATAGGACTTTTAGTCCCATGGAGTTTGGATTTATGTCTCAAATAATGTGTAATAAACTTCTTGTATGTTAATAAATAAATATAATACAAAGTCAAATACAAATTAATTATATTCCCAGGAGTTACTACAATTTTAATTTGGGAATAAAGTCAAACTATCTTTTTTTTTAAAGTACATATTTAAAACAACAAAGAAACAAAGCAAATTAATCACAACAAAATATAAACCAAAAAAACTTGAAAAGTTTCTTACAGAAATAAATAACTAAATAAAAATAACGCTTTCAAGAATGAAGAAAGTAGCAAATCTAAGACTAAGGGAGATATGGACGTTAACATCCCATGTTACCTAGACGATGCAACCATAGCGACAGATTATTAATTACTACTACTACTACTACTACTACCATCACGCCATTTCCCCGTAGGGGTAGGCAGAGAGAATGGACCGCCACACACGTCTATCCTGGCATACACTCCTAGCCTCTTCCACATTCATACATCTTGTCATACATGCCCTTCGGTTCTGTTCGCTTATTATTATTATAAGTACCGTTGTAAGTACTATTTTAAGTTAGTATAAGTTTATATACCTAGCAACTTGATTTTTTAGATAAAATTAAAGTAAATTTTACTACGTTCAATCAAAGGGAGCAAAATGCAAATTGAGGAATATTATTCCCATCAAATCCAACAAGATGCACCTAATAGTGAAAAATTCAGATATTGTTTTTAGTTTTCACGTCTGTTGAAGTTAGTACAGATAGCGGTGGATCCTGAAAACAGTGTTTTTCCCTTTATAATTAATTAATTACATTTTCCCTGTATATAACGAAAAATAAAAGTTTTAGCTGACTAGACAGGTTTATGTACATGTCAGAGGAAAAATTTCATTCAAATGTTTCTAAGACATCTTAGTTAGTCATCTTTATAACTGTAGTTTTTTTATAAGTTGCGACGACGCGACGTTTGTAGTAATAATAATGGCCGACAGTACCAGTGGACGTCATTGATTGGGTGAAAATATAAAATCGATTCGTTTGTCTGACAGCTAGTTTCAATTTCCCACGCAAATCGATAATGACGACCTAATTTAATAAATAACGGATGATTACAGAAAGTGCTAGTGTTTTTTTACATAACAGCTAACCCGAATTAAATGAGTTAAAACCATATAAGCTCAAGTATATTGTAGATAATTACACTTGTTTTTAAATAAACGTCGGAATGAAATATTTTGATGGCTGAATGCATTGAGAAGTAGCAGTTTCTCTGCATCTACATAACATACATAACTACATAACATAACATTTGCATCTACACAACATAACATCTTATTTCGCAACATTTATTGCCCCTCTTCAAACTGATGGTAGATTTACTTTTGATTTGTTTACAATTACGTGATATTTCAAATCAGGTTTCAATCGATTATAATGTCAATAAAGTCTTTAAATTTCATAATACATATTTATTCTATTTGTAAAATTTTCATTTAAGTTATTCAGTATTTTCATCTCTCGTTAAATACATTTTTATTTTTTTCTTCTTAACTTTTTCTTTTCTTTCTTACTGGTTTTATTTGCATACATGTGATCTTTATTTTAGTAGGTACTTTCAATTTTTAATTTGTGTTCACACATTTTATCATTTTATTTATTTTGTTTTATTTATGAGCGACCACTATTTTCATATATTTTTTCTAAAGTTTCAAAAAAACTAAAGTAGGTATGTGTTTTTTCTTTAATTTAATTGAATTTTTTAAATCTCTTTTCTACTTTTTAAAAAATGATTAAAACCGTTTTATTGGATTTGTTGAGTTTTTTTTATTTCTTCTTAATAAAACAATTTATTTTTTCAAAGCACTAAAAACAAAATAGATATACCATATACCTATGTTCATCATTTTTTATGTGTACAATATTATGTCTGTATTTTTTTAAATTTAAATCTTAATTAAAACTAATGTCTGAGCACCCGATGACAAGCTATTATTTAATAATTAATCGGGACAAATATGTTTCAATATTTTATGTTTTTCTTTTTTGGTGAATTAATATTGTAACGACATGTGTATTTTATTTTATAAAGACTATATAAAAAACACAAGTATGTGTACGTTACGTTAAAAATACATTAATTCACAATTTCTACTAAAAATATATTTCTCTATTATTTAGTACCAAGTAACATAATGAACTAATGAAAATATTGATTGATTTTCTTGAAACAGAAACAAAACAAAAAACATGAACCAAGTAGTTACCTAACAATAAATACCGTTACAATGATATATATTAATATACGAATTTTTATGCTGCTGTCCTTATACACAATAAAATAAAATATTTTTATATTGTTAATTTAAAAACCGTAATTTTTAAAATTAATGAAATAACTTGTTATTGAAAACAATACACGAGTGAAAACATACATTTATAATAGCTGATCTAAAATTACCTAAACTATGCTCGGTATTTGTTCCGTTACTATCCAATATGTTTATTTTTTATTAGGGGCGATGGCTGGAAATAAGGTGAGAATTATAATTTCTAACGACTCACAGATCAATAATAATGGTGGCCAAGGAAGTTTATCTACGTTTTATTTATTCAGAACTAAGTAAACTAAACGACATACATGAAAACTAATGATGAGTCATGAGTAAATTTGGTAATTTTGTATTCTTTTATTATTATACAGTATTGATTTGAGGTAATTTATATACAAATATTGTTATTTCTATTTTTGTGTACCTTAGCTTTCTTTAAAAGAATAATTTTCTAGCGAAAATTGAATGAAGTATATAAATAATATTTGTATTATATTGGTTGGTTGAATCAAACTGCCATTTGGCGATAAGCCCACCAATGTACAACTGAAATTATGTACAAAAAGTTAAATAAAAATAAAACTTTCAAAAAAATTTCAAAATGTCAGTTTTAGAAAAAAAAATATTATGCTTTTGGAACAAATTGAAATTTTCTTGGTCAACAGAATTAATACATATTTAGTGTACCTTGCTAATAAAGTTAGAATTTAGGATTCAGTATTGAAACAAAATTAACATTTACGGCGTTAAATTGGGGCAACATATCGGGCCAGGAACCCTTGAGCAAAAGCTTGATTTTATGAAGGTATATTTGCCTCTTAAACATAATATGTATGTAGTTTCAATGATGTGAAAGACATCCATTTTTATTTTGCTTTAAACTTTCCTGAAGTAGCTGATATGTCACACTTAGAAATTGAAATTCAAAGGGTTAAAATAGTTTGTATTATGTATACATATATATATTTATATTGAAAAAACAAAATAGCATAATATTTGTTTGTTCTAAGAAGAGGCCCTATATACGAAGGGTTTGGTAAGCCAGAATAATTATTATACATAAAGTTGCAATCGGTTTCTTTATGGGCAAATGCTTGTTCTAAAGAACCGATTTATTGCGACAAAATACCTTTTAGTTAATCATTGAATATGTTTCGCAAAAATATGAAGGGCCTTACTTATAAACCTGGTATAAAGTTACGCCTAGGCATTGAGGTAGAATTATTCTACCACTATAATAAGGGTGGTATTCCCATCCGTATTCTACCACTATGCCTGAGCGTAAATTTATACCAAGTTTATGAGTTAGGCCCAAATAAAGTTAAAAGGAAAAAAACCTAAATAATTCAATAGAATTTCATAATATTTAGTTTAATAGATTCAGAAAATTAAATAATTCCTTACTTCCGATGTCGATCAACCAAGCCGCCATTTTTTTTAGAATATTGTTGATTTCCCAGATTTTCAAACACGTGGTATCAGGGTTTATGGTTTAAGTCCTTTATACAGAAATGATTTTTGTGATAATGCTGTAAATAGTTTTGGTATCATTTAATGAGGAACTTCAGCCCTACGGGAAATTGGATACAAAAAATGTTTTCTTGCGCGCGGTAAAAATTGAGCATTAAATTGTACTGCAAAGTTTCTTGAAAATGTACGAAAAAAATTATGAAAAATATTTTAATAAAAACGCATGGCATTGATTGACGTCACTGGTTCACATGAACCAACCAATGATGTGAGAGGTGTGAAGGATATCCGGTTGGCTTACTGTAAACGAACCAATGGGAAGAACTAACAGAGAAAAACCTCTGACGTCCCACGCGGAGTTATTTCAGAAATACAAAACTTTAAAAAATCATAGCGCTGATAATACGATGTGAAAAAAAAATTTTTTTTTGGCTTAGTTTAATAGTCTATTAACAAATATATTTTTTTAAATACACTGAAATTCCTTATTATTTCTTGCTTTACTTGCATGTACTTCTAAATACGTCTAACTTACTAAGCAATCTTTGACAACTTGCAAACATAATTTGTGTTGTAGGTGGGTTTTTAAGTAAATCATACACCTTTGTCCATGTTGACCCGCAATTTAGTGTTTTAGGCATAAATTATATTGCTTCGCTGGTGCTTTCAGGTCCGCAATAAATATTAAGATGTAAATCATCCACATAGAGATGATATGAACAATTGAGACATTCTGCTATCGGATTGATAAACAGGGAAAATAATATTGGTGATAAAACTCCACCTTCATCTACTCCACTCCATCTTCACTCGGATGATTGTACGGTTCTCGAAATATTATACTTTTCATAATTATTAAGTATTTTACAGATAGGGTAAACAAATAAAAGATTCTCACATTGCTGAGGCGTGGGGGGTTTTGGTTCTGGCATCCTTAGTACGTTGGGGCGGGCCATATAGTAGGCGGGGGCGCGCTGGCGGAGGTCCAGCGGTGCACGCTCCGCCCCCGCGGCAAGGAGGCGCTCCGCCATGGCGGGCGGGTCCGAGCTCACGGCCGCGTAGTGCAAGGCAGTGCGCCCCTCCTGAAAAAAGACAAAAAACAACATATTGAAAAGAAGCATTAAAGGTTTTCAGGCGTTTCCTAGAAAGTGAAATAATTCCATAGACTCTAACACCAATAAAAGTTTCAATAATTCTCATTCTCATTCCATTTTGATGGATTGTTTGTTTTATAATTTAGGACGACGAACCAGATTTGTTGTGATCGGTGTATCAAGATCCAACAAAGACTACTGAGTTATTTAATATAAAAAAAACATTTCATATATTTTTTTTAAAACATGGTAAGCACCTACCAACAATATGGCCGTTTAAGTTATATTTTCACGTATACCTACCTCATTTTCAATAGAAACGGATGTTATCAAATTTATAACACATGAGCCCGTTTTATACGATCGTAAAAATCTACACGGCTCGACAAAAAAATACGTAGTTTGGATTTATTTATATTGTTGTATCGGACACCAAATAAATATATAACATTTTTCTTCCTTTTAATATGAAATAATAGTTTTTACTTCGAAAGTGTTTTAAAATTTTAAAGAAATTTTAATTAAAGAAATTTGTTTTAAATTTAGGGAAGTTGTATTATTTTCTGGCGAATAGAATATTTTCGCGCATTATAAAAGATTATATAAGAATTTTTATACATTTCGGTGTGTAGCATTTATAATAAAAGTTCTTAAATTTGTTCAAGAATATCAAGGGGTGCTGCGTTGGTTTCGGCATGTAGAGCGAATGGACAGCGAAAGAACGGCTAAAAGTATTTACGATGCGAATAATGATGGATGCAGAAAACGAAAAAGACCTAGAAAGACATGCCACAATCAAGTATATCAAATACTTGAAGATTGACTTGTCAAGAGAAGGAATAATCGGCGTGCGTGCACGAAAAGATGTATGAATGCAGAGGAAGCGAGGTCTGTATGCAAAGACAGAGTTATGAGAGAAAACGGCGCGCATCGCGCCGCGGCGTGATGGTTTGTTTGTTTTGTAGGTAGTCAAGAAAATGTTTAAGAGAATAGCTTTCAATATTTTCATCCCATTTACAATTTTATAAAAATAATAAAACAAAACATTATCTGTATGATTTATTTACCTACTACTTTATTCATTTTTTATTTTATTAACATTAACGGCAAATCTGCCTTTTACAAAAATTTATAATACTTACATATTTGGCTTAATTTATATATATATATATATATATATATTTAAAAAAAATTAAAAAAAATTCTTAAAATAAACCTAAAAATTATACAAGTTATATTTTAAAAATTAACCTAAAAATTCTACAGCATATTCAGTTCGAAAATTCAAGAATAAATGTAAAAAACAAAATTAAATAATAAAACATTCTACAGTAATACAATATAGAAAATCATAAGTACTCTTGATAATAAAGAACATGTGTGCAGGAATTTTTATTTTTTATATTTATTTATTTATTTAAGGTTCCATGAACCTTTAAAATAAAATAAACGTATTGAAGATATGTTCATACCTACGTATTATTAAGGTCTTTTATTAAAAAAATATTTATTTATAGAATATTAAAAGATTTCGTACGACTTATTTACAGCATTATTTTCTTAATGTAGATTTGTTTGCCATTGTTTTTTGTTCGCCATTGCCAGGTTTCTCGTCAATTCGTCTTACATATTTGTTCAAATATATACAACAGTTTTAGTTTATTTCTGAGGGTTTCATACTTAAACCACGTATTGATTCGTTCTAGTAATTATTATGTATAATGGAGTAATTCTAGGTCATAAATGTCATTCTCATATCTGAATATTTTTGTGCTAATTTCTCAGCTCCGCTTTCAGTGACGAATACAGGAGAACCCCATGGACGCGATAGCAAGTAAACGACCCCGTTCCTGATGATGTTTCATGCTCATGGAAAAATTGTCAAAGGTAACGGGTAACATGTTCCAAGTTAAGATGCAGGTACCCCCAGTAGAGGTAAAAGTAATTACCTTTCACTAGGGAATTTCCCTTTCATGGTGACCCACATATGTGCAAGCCATGTTCGATCAATATTATATTCTTAGTTTAACATTATTTTCGTAATATTGTATTCGACGTTATATTTCCTGTTTGGTATGTAAATACAATTGAAAGGCTCCCCGCAAAATCGATGACGTTAAGTGATTTAGTGATTAATAGTTTCAGGATAACAAACAAAGGATGGTTTTTTCTTTAAAATTATTCCAGCAAAATCGAAATAAGTTTCGATTGTAGGTAAATCCTAAATAAAAAAAATTTACCGACAAAAAATTTAGTTTTTTTTATCTTTATGGATA
Source organism: Micrasema longulum (assembly GCF_059751315.1). NCBI lineage: Eukaryota > Metazoa > Arthropoda > Insecta > Trichoptera > Brachycentridae > Micrasema > Micrasema longulum. The sequence continues at coordinate 10,176 of NW_028278226.1, read as the reverse complement.
ATTTAATGTGAAAGTATTGATTATACACAGGAAAAAGAAAAAGAAAGCCCACTGGACAAATTCTTTTATGAAGTTTTATAAATATTTTCAATAATTAGAACTGTCATTACATAAGTATGCCAATCGATTTATATAAAGTCGACAGTAAAAACGATTATAGTACAAATTATTTTATAAACCTATGTGTATTGGATAGTTTTAAAGAGGTAGTAAGTTTGATTTATATAATTTTGTAATATTTTTTTGTTTTTTTAAAAGCTGGATTTGATTCCAAGAACTGCCTTGCGATAGTTACCCCACCAAAGCAAGAATGTCACGCATGGTGTTTATCATTCCTGTTTATATCCTAAAAGTATTTTTAAACAAACCATCACGCCGTTTTTCTGTAAGCAGATCGGAAAGATCGCCATATAACTCTGTCTTCGCATACAGACTTCGCTACCTTTGCATTCATACATCTTATGAACGCGCGCCGATTACGTCGACTTTTGTCATTTTTTTGTTGGATTTGGTCAATGCCATATCTTTCTCGGTCTTCCTCGATTTCTGCATCCATCAACATTCATATAGTGAATATTTTTTGCCGTTTTTTAGTCATCCATTCGCTCTACATGTCCAAACCAATGCAGCTCTACTTCTTGATTTTGTCGGTAATGCTTATCTCAGCTTTACATAACGCATGGATCTCGACATCTGTGCGCCTATCGTATATAGTTTTAACACACTTTTGCCGGAGAGATTTAGACAGCATTCAGTATTTTAACTGTTGTAATTATCTTTTATTTAAACTGTTAGTATTTTTGCGCCTGCCTGTGTAGAAGTTCCTAATACCCTGTGACAGTGGTTGACTTGATTTTCGGCAGAATATCTGCCGAGTACAAAGCGTAACTAATAAGTATCGTAATAATTCAGGTATGTGTACAGATATTTCAAAATATACTAAAAAAAGTTTTTTTAAGGTTAGTCTAAAATATCATATTACTTAATTTGAGGCCCTCAGTATGGGCAAACGATTCCATACATTTTCGAGAAAAATTCGAAAATCTGTGATAGAACTTTTTAATTTGAATATTCACAAAAAATATTTTTTATTTGATAATATTTGGTGCCATTAACACTTCGAATAATTAACCTAAAGGTTAAAATAACAAGAAACGCTATTTTAATAAAGTATAAAATATATGCAGTTGGCCGCTTTTGATACTATTTTTAGCGTTTGGCCATCTTTGATACTAAGAGCCTCATTTGTCTCTTATACAAATTAACAAAAATTAAGTTTACTTTTTTAACAATGTCCATAAAGTTTTTTTATACAACGAAATATTTGCGTTCTTGTTAATTACCCAAATACTTTGATTTTTGGGGCCATTTTCAACGAGTTGTAAATAACCCACCATTGGAATTACCCATCATCAGACTCCTAGTTTATACTCACGCTGTCCCTCATGTGTACAGTTTGCGGATAGTTCTGCAAAATGTAGTTGACGATGTTCGCGTAGTCATAGTACACAGCCTTGTGCAAAAGGCCAACCCCAGCTCGGTCTCTACACAGAACCAGGCGCTTGCGCATCGTCTCCCCTTCTAGAGTTTCCTGAAGAAAAACAAGCAATTATGCACAGTGAAACCTTTAAATTTGTCAACAATTCATCGGCAGGCGTCGCACAATGGGGCGAACAGCTAATGTTCATCCTAAAATTCGATAACTTTAAACCTAATTTTTATTTTTATTTATTTTATTTTTTTTTTTTTTTGCACCACAACAGGCCAGGAGGCCCAATTACAGCGGTAAATTACATCACAGAACACCCAGGCTTGAGAAAAATCACATTTAATTTTTGTGTTCTCACCGGGAATCGAACCCGGAACCTTCCGTCTGTGAGTCAAGCGTCTTGACCACTACACCACGGAGGCCGCCTGTTTCAGTATTGACAGCCAATCAGAGTATTGACAAAAAATTGGAAGGAAATATTACTCAACGATGTTTTGAGTTTATCTAAATAATTGCAGACAGGCTGGATATCCTTCCTAGGGAGTTATTCAGATCTAAATTTGTTGCAACAGAGAGGGAAAACATTTTTGATAAGAGAAAATGGAAGTCTAGGTGGATGTTTAAACATAGGCAGAATGATGGCTGTTACACAGTGTGTAAAGTGGCCACTTAAACCAGCCAATGACAGGTCATAAGCCCTGTATATACCTAGACTTCTATATTCTCTTCGAAAATGTTTTCCCTCTCTGTTGCAACAAATTTAGATCGAAATATTACTTAATTAATATAAATTCATAATACATAAAAACTTTTCTATAATTTTATTCGTAGTATGAAGGTCAAGGATGAAGTAGAGGTCAGCAAAAATACACATTTTATGAAAAAGTTTTTTTATGCAATGTAAGAAAAACACATGGATTAATGATTATAAAATACGTTATATTACAAAAATAATAATTAGTGAAATGTCACTTTATGAGTGATTTTTGTTTTTTTTTTTTTAACATGTGTTTTTTTTATTTTTTGTCTATTTTTGAAATTCTTACTATTTTTATTGTAATTAGAAAGATAATATTTTTGAATGGTAAGCACAAGTCATAGAGTGTTCGTATGTAACCGACAATTTTGATATTCTAGGCTGTCTGTGCCCGAGCGGATGAAAATTCAGTTTTCTGTGTAAAACAGAACCAGAAACCACAGAATTAAGGAGTATTCTTAATTCTATGCCAGAAATATAGAAGAGCGTTTTAGATTTTCGACTCTATGGCTACTCTCGGGCGAAAAACCTAAAAAAGAAAATTGAGTTGAGAAAATTCCGCCTCGTAGTGGAGTTGTTGGCGCGTTCTTCTTCCATGATTGAGGTCCCGGGCTCGATTTCTGGGAAGGTCGACAAAAAATATTTTTTAAAGACGATTTACAATGAAATATTCCATTGACACTGAAAAGCCGCCTGGGCCGCGATAACAATGGAAAGTTAAGAACGTCATACTTTCACCATGATGGTAAAGTTAAAGATCAATTCTCCAGAGTGATTACGAAGATACACTTCCGACGCTCTTCAAGTTTTAAGTTAGGTACATCGGTATGTACCGACGGGTCTAGTACTTCACGGTACACATATCTACTCATTCAAAGGGACAAAAATTATGTTCCACCTAGCAAGTTTTGCTTTAATTACAATTTACGATTTTTTTTTACGTTCTGAGGTGGCCAGTTTTTTCTTAAAAGCTTATTTAAAATACGAGAGAAAAACAAGTAAATTTTGAAGGCGAGTTAAATTCGTACATAACTGTCAGTTTTTAATCCAAACGGCTAGATGAAGTGGCCATATGCTGCTTTATTAACATATAAGAGCATCTAGCTGTAAAAACATTGCCACCATAAAAAAATCGTTATTACATTTTTTCTACATTTTTACTATCTTCCGGAGTGTACATATCAAGGTGTGAAAAGAGCCGGCTTTGTTATACCTCGGTAGATAAATAAAAAAGAAAGTCAAACATAGCGTCTTGATAATTGTCAAAAGTCATATAAAAATCATGTTCAAGCGAGAATTTTTTGCTTTAATTGTTATTCAAACGAGTTTGCGAAACGAGAGCATGGCACGGTAAGGGGTCAGTATAATATAATATAAAATTGAACATTATTTTACTTGCCTTGAGGTCTTGCAGGTCGCCCCCAGTAGCGGCGGCGTGCAGGCGGTCGCACGTGGCGGAAAGCTGCGGCAGGGCGCGCAGGAAGGAGCGCGCGCGAGGCCCGGGGGCCGCCAGGCCCAGTAGGCGGTGCGCGTGTCCCCCGAGGGCGGCGTCCCGCAGCCGCTCCACCTCGCCCCCGCGCGCCCAACGCCGTACATCCACCACTGGAACAAGACAAGATACTCATCAACTATTTATCTTTGTTTTTTGTCCTGGCGGGAAAAGAATACAGTTCATAGAAATTAATGACGAGTGATACTTAAATCCACAAATTTGGAAGCAGTGACCCAATATCAAATTGTTTCAAATTTCGTGTTATTCAAAGTTTGCGTTTTTTTTTCTATTTTAAATTTTTTATTTATAAACCCTTATGGATTTTTTAATATTTATTTAACAATTTATTTTAAAAAAAATCATACTTCGTTGTTAATGATCATATTTTAAACATCTTTTGTAAAAATTGTTATAGTCTTTTCTTTAGTTTTGTCCGGTAGTTTATTGTATAATTTCAGTCCCTTATTTAATAGTCTTGATTGTTCTTGTCTCGTTTTAGAATGTTAAATGAGATATTGTTCTGATATTCTCGTATTGTGTCTGTGTTTATTATAATTTTGTTAAGGTTTTAGTTTTTTGTCTACAATTATTAAATCAGTGGCTAATATATGAATAAATTCGGGAATTTCAAATAAATTAAGGTATAGTTGAAAAGGTTCAGTTAAATTTAATTGTTTGATTTTTCTCAAAGAGTTCTTTAGTTAGTGTTAGATAAGGGAAGTAATATTTTTATTTTATTTTTGCAACACAACATGCCAGGAGGCCCAATTACAGTGGTGAATTACATCGCAGAACTCCCAGACTTGAAAAAAATCACATTTTAATTTTTGTGTTCTCACCGGGAATCGAACCCGGAACCTTCCGTGCGTGAGTCAAGCGTCTTGAACACTACATCACGGAGGCCGCTATACTAATTTCAACTCAGAGGCGTGTCTTTACCATAAGGGTCTTACTCACAAACTTGTATTAAAGTTACGCCTAAGCATAGCGGAATAATTCAAATGGGAATACATCTTTATTATAGTGGTATAATAAGAATGGTATTACCATTCTTATTTTACCACTATGCCTAGGGGTATCTTTATACCAGGTTTATTAGTAAGGCCCTAAAATTTTTATATTTTATTTTGTGGTCGTTGTAGTCGGTTTATTCCATCTGCCAGTCTGTTCTTGCTCTAACTATAATGTTTTTTTCATCTATTGATATATTTTACATACCCCTTAATTTATTTAAAAATAAAATAAGACTTATTATTTCTGGCTGCGATACGATCCCACTTACTATTTAATGATGCACCCTCCTGAACACTTACTCCCACACTAATACACATAAACACACATCTACACTTACAAATACACATAAACACATCCTTTTGTTGTAACACAATTGAATAATATGTATGATTTTTATTTAGAAACTTTGCTGGTCTTTTTTTAAACTGTAGTTTTTTTTTAATGTTATTAAATCATTGTCGACTGTTTGTTTCTTTAAAATAAATAAATATAATATAAATATGTCATTTTGGTTTTCTGTTCCCCGTAGTTGTTGCATATAACATATTATTTTAGATTTTACACAGGCTCCGTATTGCTTTTTTTTGTTTTCGAAATAAGTGCATTTAACATAAGTATCACTCGTCTTTTATTTCTATAATAAAATATAATTCACTTCCGCCGAGAATTTTCAGTAACAAACGCGAATACAGTTACGTTTGTAAAATGGAGCCAGAATCCTAAACGAGTATTTTCGTTTCAATGACAGTTACCAGATAAGAAGTATCCATTGTTGATTTTTTTATTTATTTATCAAGAGTAGATAAGTTATTGTGAATTTAATCGATTCCGAATCAGGGGGTCAGAGGTTCGAACCTTGCTCTGCCACAAATTTGAGCCGGCATCACAACTATAATAATGTGTTTTTTTTTTTTTAAGTATCATGTACTGAAAGGTTCTTATTCAACCCCATTTGATTACAAGTTAAAAGCACAAGAGCCTCGAAGAAAAGCCTGACCTTACATTACATACATTGTATATTTCTCTCCTTGAGAACTTCAATTACACCCAAGGCTGTGGAAATGGAAATGTTCCAGCGATTGTATATTATTACAGATACAATCAAATTTATAACATTGTTGCATGCGTTTTACTATTACATCTCACAAAATGCATAAAAACAGGTGTTTCCATGCAAAACCATTTTACTACGCGAAAAAAATGTTTGCTAAAAATGTATTTTTCAACATAAGAAATCATTGCTCTTATCATTCATACGTTCCCCTGGTACAACAACTACATCGCTTATAGTTTGTAATATTTATATTTTAAGCAAGGTGATCAGTCTTAAGCGTCAGGCGCCAGTACAGGGATTATAAAATATTGCAGCGAAAAAACTTTGAAAAAAAACCTTTGTATAAATATTTAACGTCGATCTTACCGGGAATCGAACTCGAGACCTTAAGCGTGGTAGGCAAATGCACTTATCAAAATATGTACACCACGAGGCGGAAAAATCTACTATACCCAAGATTTCCTTTGACGGGTTTTTAATATTAAAGTGTTTTCATCGAGTCAAAAATACTCGTCCAGGATTCCAGTTCTATTTTACACACAGAACAAATTCTTCATCCACACAGACACACAGTTATTAAATACCAGTTTATCAGTTAAGGCAGCAGAAGTTTTTCCAACGTTTTAGAAAAGTTTACCTAACACTTTTTGCATTAATATTTACAAAAATGAACGATTTGATAATACTTATATAATAATATTAATTATATATACATTTCCACTATTTATTTCACTATCATTTATTAGTTATTTACGTTCAATGCATTACGATTTATTATATTGTTTACGTTACATTTATAAAAATGGATTCCAATATGTGGTTAATGAACTTTATGTTTTCATTAGAAGTCGAATGATATCGATCACACGCTATTGGGATATTAGTTTCTAGTTAATAATCTCACGGCACACATCATAACTAAAAATGACCTACGTCGTATCAACATCCTAATTGCCTGGATACTGTCACGCCATTAGTATTAAAAAAACTGTCAAGACACGACATCTCCAAACTACATTTCGGTATTAAGTATATCTGCTTCTGTTTTGAAAACAGGTAGCTTTCATATTTCTCCTGGAAGTTCATTTTCAGTCAATGACATCAACTGTTATGAAACATGGTTTATGATGTTTTCAATACATTGTTGGTGCAATGTGCAATGCAACAACATTCCACCTTGCATGATCAATATTATGGCAGTATAATACTATCTGATCTAAATAAACATCAATATGAATTTATAGCCTTGCATATTATAAAGCAAGCAATTAACCATCTCCGGTAAAATAAATATGATCATTTGTAAAACATTGTCTTTGATCTGTTGTTCATTTATTTAATGAAATTTGCTAAATGGTTTAACCGGTCTCAATTGGACATTATACCAAATATATTTAAGATATCAATTTGCGTTAACTTTATTTGTTTTATTGATTTTATTTTGAATTTAAACGACGGGCATAAATATGAATACGAGTGATAATGTCAAAATAAACATTTTGTACCTATACAACAATTTAATTTGATTCCGCAATTGAAATTTGAACAATAATCAATGAAAATAAATGTAAGTACTAATCCACCTAATACATTATCTATTAAGTAATGAGAATGGTTTTTTTATTTTTTTTTATTACCTTTTCTGAATGAACACCTCACTGGACATTACCCGTGTCGAGGCATTCATTTACATTATTTTTATGTAATGTTCTAAATAGTAACAGCAGTTGATATTCATAATAATATATTCGCATACATACACACACATAAATGTATGTATAGATGTACACATTCTTATTCTTATTCTTAGAGGTGGGGGTCAGTGCTATTCAAGCTCCTGACCTCACTGGGACCTGTGAAGATCTACTGTGACGGGTCCCCGTGAATAGTTCTTGCCCCCCAAGCCCAGGTCTATAAAGAGCCTAACTACTGTATGGAAGGCGAGAGTTTACATTTTGCTAAATCTCCCCCCCCCCCATGCCCGGATCTGTAAAGTATCGGACTATAAGATAGGGGGCGAGCTCCTTAATACACTCAGGTTTAACCAGTGGTCCCCCGAGGATGATGCTCCTTTTATGATGTAAAGCTTCACATTCACCTATGTGAATATTTCCATACAAATGATTTTTAGAAGAAAAAGAAAAATAACAAAAATATCATCTTTACATTTTATTATAAAAGTGGAAAGAACAGAAGTGCATTTTTAAATATGAAGACGAAAATGCACCTTACACAAAGAAATGAGCAAAAAATAAAAATGAATTAAAAAGAGAAAGAAAAAAAAAATCATTACATATTAGTAGAAAATATATGAGGATACATAATAATACATACATACATATATTGAAGTGGAGAACAGGAGTACGTTTGAATGAAATATTTAGGTATAAACAGAGAACACTCCATTTTCATTTTACATTAATTGGTTTTATATAGATTCCCTGTTATTAAGTATGTATATTATTTTTTGCAATAAATTTATAAATAAATATATAAATAATAAATAATGATAGACTCGAACTTACATTTCATCAAAATACTACGATGATAGCAAAAAATACTACGAATAACTACGATTTTTGTATAAATAAAAGAAAATTATTGACAATAAAGCAATTTGACTGCAGGTCAAACGAATATAAATAATAAGACTCAAGTACCTACAAGAATTGTGACCGTATTGATTTGACCGTGGACTGTCATCTCACTATAATAGTGAGCTTTTATACTAAATCAATAATTTATTATTTTTATGCACTGCGAACGCGAATCGAATTACTCACAGCTCACGAGTGTATCACCATAATAGAGAAATATCACATACTACGAATACCGATAAAAACATGTGAAATGGATTTAATAATTGTCTTTTCAAAATCAATATGGATATTTTAACATATTACAACAGAGAGGAAGAACATTTCAGAGAAGGAAATAAAGAAGTCTAGGCATCTACAGGGCTTATGACCTGTCATTGGCTGGTTTAAGTGGCCACTTAACACACTGTGTGACATTCACCAGTCTGCCCATATTTGAACATCTATATTCCGTCAGTTCTTTTATCGGTTGATGTTTGTGAAGGTAAAGAGCTGAAACCTTTATTTATGCGGGTGAGATTCATATGATTAAATTATTTCACCTACATACTAGGCAACGCCTGAAAATTTGTTCTCAATTTCTATACTTCTTCATGGACCAGGTGGATTTATGATCCTTTTTGTGAGTTTGTCCAAATTTTAATAGACAAGGACTAGATTCAACTCCCTAGGCAGCTGTTTTTGTTAACATATTAAAACAGAGAGGAAGAACATTTAAAAGAAGGTAATTTAGACGTTTAGGCATCTACAGGGTTTATGACCTGTCATTGGCAAATATGGATATTGTAGAAAAAATGTCTTTATCATTATTCCCTTTCCGCACCTAATGGTACATAGGGCACTGAATTGATACACCAATCGCTGCGCATCTTGATATTTTTTGTAACATAAAGATAAGATGGTTAGTCTTACGCTTAAGGTACCAGTCTAGGGACTATGAAATATTCTTGTGTCAAAACACCCATTAAATTTAATATTTCATATCAACCATATCGGGAATCGAGCCCGAGACCTCTTGCATAGTAGGCAAACGCTCTGACCATTACGCCATGAGGCCGAAAATGTTTTCATACGCAATTTAAAAAAAATAATTGTTAAAAAATACATCTTTGCAAAAACGCAAAATGTTTGGCCTAGACCATTTTTAAATATTTTTTTTAATATTGTGACGTAAAGATTCGTGACAGCGTTCTATTTAAAGTAAAAAAATTAACCGAATCGTGACGTATTAGGGGCGTGGCCAATACAATGGACCGTTTCCGCAGGAATATGAAATTACAAATTAAAAAATATTTTTTATGCTACTAAGTAGAAAGAGTTGAGGAAATGGGGATATTTAAATATGGGCAGAATGGTGATTGTTACACTGTATGTGGAGTGACCACTTGAGTCAGCCAATGACATATTATAATAAGCCCTGTAAATGCCTAGACTTCCATATATCTCGGTTTCTCTCGGTTGCAATAAAATTAGTTTTAAATTTTACTGAAGACTGCGTATTACAGTATTTATAATTAAAAATTTCTGTTTTTTTTATTCACAGTAGATCTCCATTTATCCCAACGGAGGCCATTTGGCTTGTCTAATATCCAGATCATTTTCAGGAATTAAAAATAAAGGAGAAGTTTTTAATTTTAATTTAATTGTGCAATTAACTTTAATGGACACGTTTAAGTAAGTTTTTAATGTGATTTAAATTCGCTGTACTATTTCAAAGGCAATAAAATTTGGCTCTCATTAATCCGAATAGTTAAAATTGAACCGTATAAACGA